>NC_037348.1:12976660-13279493 GCF_002263795.3 Bos taurus
TTCACCAGGCAAGAACGCTGGAGTGGGTTGCCATTTCCTTCTCCAATTCATGAAAGTGAAAAGTGAAAATGAAGTCTCTCAGTCGTGTCTGACTCTTCGCGACCCTATGGACTGCAGCCTACCAGGCTCCTCCGCCCATGGGATTTTCCAGGCAAGAGTACTGGAGTGGGTTGCCATTGCCTTCTCCGAATCAGGACATAAAAGTTGTGAAATTTGCTTTACTTGTCATATTTGATATACTAAATTCGAAGTATAATAACATTGAAAAATATTGTTATTTATTATAGTATAGATTTTCCAGTTGAATTTACTTTCTATTAAATTTCATGTTTGTTACAACTGGACCTTTAGTCATATTCTGAGAATCAAAACTGAATTGTAGAGTATACCCTGCATGCCATCAGCTTAAATTTCAGTAAATTACTTTGAAAAAAACTGAAAACGTTAGTCGCTCAATCATGTGTGATTCTTTGTGATCCCGTGGACTGTAGCCTGCCAGGCTCCTCTGTCCATGAAATTCTCCAGGCAAGAATATTGGAGTGGGTTGCCATTCCCTTTTCCAGGGTATTTTCCCTTGGATCTCCCACATTGCAGGCACATTCTTTACCATCTGAGCCATCAGGGAAGCCCCAAATTAACTTGAATTCTAACCTTTTTCTCTTTATCATTAATGGGAAAACACATATGGAAGAACAATTTTTAAAAAAAGAAAAAAACTTAAAATTTTCACCTTTGCTTAATCCACTAGATTCTGTAGCTACCACTACCAAAAGTTATTTTTTGACACACTTTTATAATTTTTGCCAAATTTGCCACAGGGTTACCCACTCCAGTACTCTTGCCTGGAAAATCCCATGGGCGGAGCCAGGTAGGCTGCAGTCCATGGTGTCCCTAAGAGTCGGACACGACTGAGCAACTTCACTTTTACTTTTCACTTTCATGCATTGGAGAAGAAAATGTCAACCCACTCCAGTGTTCTTGCCTGGAGAATCCCAGGGACAGGAGAGCCTAGTGGGCTGCTGTCTATAGGGTCGCACAGAGTCGGACATGACTGAAGTGACGCAGCAGCAGCCACAGGGTTTTATTTGCTAGGGACAAGGCTGTTGCTGTTGCACTAGATGCTAAGTCGTATCCTACTCTTTGCGATCCCGTGGACTGCAGCAGACCAGGCTTCTCTGTCCTCCACTTACCTCCCAGAGTTGTTCACATTCATGTCCATTGAGTCTGTGATGCTATCTAACCATCTTATCCTCTGCCACCCCTTCTCCTTTTGCCTTTAATCTTTTCCAGCATCAAGGTTGTTTCCAATGAATTGGCTCTTCACATCATGTGGCAGAATAATTGACGCTTCCACTTCAGCATCAGTCCTTCCAGTGAATTTTCAGGGTTGATTTTCTTTAGGATTGACTGGTTTGATCTCCTTGGAGTTCAAGTGACTCTCAAGAGTCTTTTCCACAATAGGGACTGGTTACCATGAGGGGTACACCTAGACCTAGTTATTGCTGCCAATGAGTTCTGTGACCAGGCCTATCTGTAGACCTTACTTTCAAGTTTCCTTATGTTTAGATGGAGGAGTTAACACTAGATGGGCTGAAAAAGTCACTTACTCTGACATTTTATGAATCCCTACTCTTTTCCATGTTTATTATTTCTGAAATCTGTACATTTACAAACACAGATAAATTTTTTTACATAAAACAGAAGCCTGAGGTGTCTGAAGCAAACTTCTAAAGGGATCTGAAACTCTATTATATTAAATCCCTGCCACTGTGGGCCAACTACAGTTGTAGACAGACCCTTAAGAGTCCTAACACCCCCTAACCTTTGAAAGTAACTTTTGCAGCATCAAATCCTGGGGGTTCCTGCACGTTTCACAATCCCTACAAAGGCAGTAGAAGTGGAATCTCACTTTCGTTACTTTGTGCCTTGAATTCAAGAGACTCGCAGCAGTATGAATTTTGTGACAGCAAAATTATTCTCTTTTCCTAATAGGCTTTGGACTTGGCTTTGCTTTGTTCTTGTAAGCAGAGATGCACTTGGATTAGCTGGGTCATTTGGGAAAGAATGTCTGACAGATGTGCACTGTAGGATTCAGATATTGTTATTGTTGAAGACATACTTTTTTTTTTCATCTTCAGCGAGTTTGACAGTTGAATCCAAACACATTTTCATTGATTGCTGTATTTGTTATATTTCCAGATACTTTAAGAGCCCCAACGATGACTGTTTCATAAAGAGTTTCTTTTTTCTTCAGTGAGTTCTCGGAGGGCAATGATGTTCTTCCCCAAGGAGTGCCTATAGAGTTGGAGTGATGCTGTGTGCTCAACTTCTTTGAATTGATCATTCTTAAGACAGCTTCTAGAAAAGACAACCGATAGATGTCTATAAACTAAGAAAGATCTGACGTTTTTTGTTTGTTTGCTTCTTAAGTGAAATAGTCAGGACTCTCTGAAGACCAAAATTCATTTGGCTTTGTATATCAAGAAGAATATTTTTTTGTTCCTCTTCTACCTAGAGGTTATATTGATCTAGTGCTGTGTATGATTTTCCACTTGCATGGGGTCATGAGTGATTTGTATAAATGGTATAAATATATATTCTGGAAATAGCACAAAAGTTTGGGATGGTATGTGACCTGTCTAAGAGTCAACCTGTGCATCTGTGACCTTTACTGCCTCCCAGCATTCCTGTAGGAATGAAATGAAGGCATGTATGTGAATTCATAGAGCAGTGCCAAGCAAATACAAATTAAATGATTATTTTGGCACGGAGAAACATCCTATTAACTACATTGTCTGAATCATGCTAACCATTTTAAATAATATTTTATAATCAAACTTTAAAATGTTGGTAAGTAAAGATTTGATGACATATATTGCTCTGGACATTTTCCTTTTTATTTTGGGAACAATGCACTTTAATGTGGAGAAGGAAATGGCAACCCACTCCAGTGTTCTTGCCTGGAGAATCCCAGGGACAGAGGAGCCTGGTGGGCTGCCGTCTATGGGGTCGCTCGGAGTCGGACACGACTGAAGCGACTTAGTAGCAGCAGCAGCAGCACTTTAATGACCAACTGATGAGTGAACTTGGTACGGGTCATTGGAAATGCCATTTTTCTCCCCTGTTCTTGGTATTAGAAAAAGTTTTAAACTCTTTCCTTCTTTTTTAAAGTATCTTAAGGGCAGATAAGTGTAAATTAACTCATTATTACCTTGTAAATGCTTATTACCAATGTAATTATGGCTTACTACATTGACACTAAGCATTGAAACATAACTTTTAAATCCAGGGGAAATTATTGCGTGCTAAATAGAAAGAAATCTCAGTTTTTTAAGATTAAAAAAATAACAAGATACATGCTTAGAGCTAGTGTGAATGAGATATTATCAGAATCAGTGACTCCTTAATTATTCCAAAGCACAAATAACATGCTTTCATTTTTATAGGCTTGATAAAGTTCAGACAAGCTGAGTTGAAATCTTTACAGATAAACTTTTTCAGGTTTACAAAGTTTCAGCCAATAAAAAAAGCTTAAAGGATTATGAGAAAACCACTCCCTTGAAAACATTTCTAAAATAAATCTATCTGCCAAATGTCACTTGGTGAAATTGTGTTTAATGTAGACACAGAATTTAAGAGGCTGACTTGTCCCTGATGCTGAGAAAGATTTAAGGCAAAAGGAGAAGGGACAGCAGAGGATGAGATGGTTAGATAGCATCACCAACTCAGTGGACATGAATCTGAGAAAACTCCAGGAGATAGTGAAGGACAGGGAAGCCTGACGTGCTGCAGTCTGTGAGGTCACAGAGTCAGACATGACTCAGCAACTGAACAACAACAGCATTAGCCACTTATCAAGTAAGGATCAAAGATGTAAGACTGGGTCTCAGGTGAGGCTGGAGGGTTTTTTATGGGGTAGTTTTATGGGGTATACTATGCAAAGATTCCTTTTAGGAGAGTAGATATGAAAATAAACTCATTTTTAAGTTTCCCGAGTTCCTCATAGAAGTTGAGAAAGTAGGGCAGGATGTGGTTCATGTCCAGTGGTATGTTGTTAAACACTACACAGCTGGCTTTCAAAGTGGGTAATGGGGAGGCCCTAACTTACAGTGTTTGCTGACTTCTGTAAATAATTCATGCGGCAGGTTTCATGCTATCAGCGTGAAATCACTGAACACGGAGAATTGGCTCCTGCAAGCTGGCGTCACTGGGCTTCAGCACATCATTGACGCTCTGAATAATGCTGGCCTGTCTGTGCCTTACTCCCTTGTTATTGGTTAGTTGCCCAGGCATGCCTGACTCTTTTGCAACCCCATGGATTGGGAATTTCCAGGCAGGAATACTGGAGTGGGTTGCCATTTCCTTTCTCCGGGGGATCTTCTGGACCCAGGGATCAAACCCATGTCTCCGGCCTGATTCTCCTGCATTGCAGGCAGATTCTTTACCGCTGAGCCGCTAGAGAAGCCCCTACTTCCTTGTTGGCTCATCATAAAATGGAAACTCAGGGAGATGGCAATAAATTCGGTTGAAGCTGATGGCTCAGAAGTGGCACACTGCATAACTTGGAGGGTGGTGGCAGAGGGTGCCCCCTGAAGTTGAAAAGCCTGCACAGCCGTATATGCAAATGGAAGAGCTGCCACAGGTTCATTTGCTTCACTTTTCTCCCTGCAAACACACTGAGCAACTCACGGACCTCACAGCATATTTACTGCTCTGTGCCAGGATGCTAGGCCAGCCCACTCCCCTCCTCCAATCTAAACTTGACCTGCTTCTGTTTGGGCTCTGGTATTCCTGGCCCTCTTCATGGGCTGTGTGAGCAGGACTAGAGGTGAATTGAGGTCGTGGGGGCATCTGATGGCTGTCTTCAGAAGTGTAAAGGTGTTCCAGGAAACAGTCTGGGAGGGAGGCTGAAGAAATCCCAGGGTGCCCACAGCCCTGACACCAGCCGAGGAGCCCTCAGGCACAGCGTCCATTTTCTGGGGGAGGAACAAGAATAAATCAGCGCTCCATGTACAGCTGAATTACCCCGAGGAGACCTCACAGCTCAGCTGGCTTCCCCAGTGAGTCATGGCTGCCTGAACCCCCGGGGGCCTGATGAACTCTGTGGGTGGCTCTGCACGGGCAGTCACCCAGGGCTCATCCCCACTTGGTGGACAGGAGCTTTTAAATAGAAGAGCAGCAAGCTTGGTTGATGGATGGTGTTGTTTTAGCCTTTCTGGAGGGAAAAATTCACTTTGGGAGGACAGGGGAAACAGATTCACCTCATGGTGCTCAGCGCTCACAAACTCAGGGATGGTCCTAGAGGGCAGGCCATTGCGTGCCCAGCCATCTAGGGGCGCTGATGGAAGCATCATTGGAAAGATAGCGATTCAGAGGTCCTGAGAGCAAGCAGGGCCAGGCTCTGCTGAGGGCACAGATCTCAGGGTGGTCTGTGTCTGCGGACCTTGTCCCAGCCACCTCCTTCCTCCCCGCCACCTCCTTCCTCCCCACCACACAACTTACACAGGCTCGTCACTTCTTCCAAGGAGGAGGAATCAAAAATGAACAATAATGGAGGTGTGAACGCATAGCATCATGGCTACCATGATTTCGCTGCTAAAAATGCCCAAGGAGGTGGTCCTTATACTTATGCTCTGAGATTAGGGAATTCTTTAAAGAGAATGTCAAGCTATAAGCGTCTGCAGAATATGTGCACCATATATAGTATATAGACGCTTTCGGTTGCAAGTACCATGAGACTGACTTGGAGGCAGCCTAAGAGAAAGAACAAAGGAATGATGGTGGGGTGGGGGCAGCCAATGGGGGAAAGAGGTCATTGGCAGGTTGTGAGACCATTTCACAGAAAGCAAAGCAGAGAGGCTGCCGGGGCTGTAGACTGCAGCCAGCACAGGAGCTTGGGGGACCCTGTGTGCTACCGAGTTATGCTTCTCTAGCTGCAGAAGAGGCCTCTGCACATAGAGCCACAGGACAACAGAGCGTGTCCTGAATTTCCCACATTCCAGGACAGGCAAGGAGATTTCTCTTTCCATCGGTGTCTACAAGAGGTTCCTAGTCAGGTCAGGTGCCAGCCCTGCTCGGTCAGCTGTGGAAAAGGCACAGTGTCTGGGCAAAGATTCTAATTTCATCTAACTGAGGTCTCTGCAGCCTGAAAATGTCAGTTCCGTTTTGCTTTCTACTGGAATCCCTCTTCATCCATGAAAACATACATCAGAATGGAAAAGCCAGGGACTTGAATCATGCAAATCTGGGCACAGACCTCATTTCCCCTCTTATTAGTTGTTTAACAAATAATGACCTGCTTTGAAACTCAATTTTGTCTTTATCCTAACATGAGATTCATGTTCTCGGGCCCAGAGGTCCTCAGAGTCCTGGGACCCTCAACATCAGCCGGCTCTGAAAACTTGCTAGAAGCGCAGATTCTCAGGCTCCACCCAGGACTGGCTGCACCAGAGACTGGGGGTGGGGCTCACTGACCCCAAGGCCTTTTAACAAGGCCTCCCTGAGGACACACGCTGTGTGTGAGAGCCTCTGGCCCAGGGCTCTGCAGAGCGCCTCTGCGTCTTGGACGGCGGACCACAGGGTCCTGGCTGAGGTCGCTTTGGGCCTGCCACCGCACTTCCATCTTCTCCCACAACGGTCTATACAAGCAAACCCTAGGGAGGAAGCCTTTGAAGTCCAAAATCTTTGTATTTTTCACAGGGATAAGTGGGGTCTCTCTACCCTAAATCAATTGAGGATTAAAACTTGGAGGTATTTGAAGGAATAGGGCCTTCAGTGGCCGAGGAGGGCATGGCAACCCACTCCAGTATTCTTGCCTGGAGAATCCCGTGGACAGAGGAGCCTGGCAGGCTATAGTCTATGGGGTGGCAAAGAGTAGGACATGACTGAAGTGATTTAGCACGTACGCACACATCTCCTGGCCAAGTGCTTTTTGAGCTACAGAAAATTGCAGGCCCAGCCTGACGTTAGCAGAGTTGAAGGAAGTTCTCAGGAAAATGTCTCTGCCCTCCTAGAGCTCCTAAATCCTGAAGGAGGAGAGGAAGCAGAGGGAAACTGCAGACCATATCTCTTCTGCACCAAAGAAGAGGCGAAGCAGACAGGAGAGTGGAAGCCCGCGGCTTCAGACAGGACGGGACAAAACTCTAAATCCTGTGCTGCCACTATGCCAGTAACCGGGGGTAAATGGAAGTGCTGGGATGAGACCCAGATGGATTTGTGGCTTTGAAAGGATGTGGACAAACAGGGTTGACAGCAATCGCAGGAAAAAATACATGAGGGTGTTTGAGATTCTCTTTGGAATATACATAAGCATCATGGGTGCTCTATAAGGAGCTGCCACTTTCTGAGTGTCTGTGTGAGCCAGACTCTTTCTAAAGCAAAGACAGAAGGTGACATGAAATTTTCATGAACACTTTGAAGAGTTTATTCTAATTCGTATGCTACACGGAAGGATGTGAACGTTCGGGGAGGGGTACTAAGTGCCCAAAAGCTGCACAGATAAGTAGCAGGGCCCAGCGGAGTCAGGGCCCCCATGCACAGCTTGCTGACCCCAAAGCCAAGTTGCAGCCACTGCTTTTGCATGGGAGTGATTCTAACAACACATTAATCCCTAAATCGGGGACAGTACTCATTTCCTTCTGGGAAGCAGTCCCTGAGCTTTGCAGATTGCAGTTCATCAGCCCACGTGAATCCCACACAGGGGCCCTGGCCAGAGAGTCTGGGAGACTCACAGACCTGCTCTTTGAGAGCCAGAAGGCCACTTTGCTGAGCCGGCATGTATGTGGCCCTGTTTTGCTACTTGGAATTCAAGCGAAGATGAAGTCCCACGGCTCAGTTTTGCTCCTCAGGCAAAGCTCTAGACAGCCCCTAGGAAAGGGCCTTGCCATAGAAAGGCCACTGAGTCCCTGGGCTCCATTCAGAAGGGCAGCCACCGTGGGTCTCTTTGGGGGCAGGGGGCATCCTCCAACCCTGTGAGCTTAATCAGAGCCATTCATTGCCTTGGTCTCTCCCTCACACACACACCCGTTTATGAGCATGAATCACAGATTTCCAAATAACAAGCATGAACTATTTTAATTTTTTTCGCACCCACTGCAAAGCCCAGCTCCTTCCCAGCCTCCCTTCCAGCTGTCTGCGTGTCAAGTGGATTCTGACTCTCTGAGGGGAGGAGCAGGGCTGGTGGAGCTATTCAGTCAGCTCCCAGGAGGTTTGACACTTGCAACAATTTGTAGTGAAATTACCAGCTGAAGGTGGTTTAGATCCTGGCTGGAGCCCTCCCTGAAGGGTGTGGTGTGAGAGCCCAGCAGTAGGTGAGAGTCTTACAGAGGAGGACTTGGCTGAAGATCAGGGTGGGGAGACAGAGGGGTGGGGTTTGGACCATCAAGGCTGTCAGCCCCCAGATGCTGTGCTTGGGGTCTTCATAGTTCTTTTGCTATTCATTTTGATAAAACTAGGAGATGCACAGGCTGGCTGGGATCAGACCATCTCATGGGTCAAATCTATGCAGGGGGATAGAGGAATGGAATCTGTAGGCTCAACTGTGCTCTGGATCTTCATAGATTTAAGTCAATTTAATTAAGATTTGGGGATTCCCTGGTGGCTCAGACAGTAAAGTATCTGCCTGCAATTTGGGAGACCTGAGTTTGATCCCTGGATTGGGAAGACACCCTGGAGTAGAGAATGGCTACTCACTCCAGTATTCTTGCCTGGAGAATCCCATGGACAGAGGAGCCTGGGCTACAGTCCTTGGGGTCACAAAGAGTTGGACACAACTGAGTGACTCAACTTCGATTAAGATTTAATTCCTAAAATAGGAATTAATGCTCACCCTTCATGCTTGTAATTGTGTAGCTGCTGTAGATGAAATGCTATCTGAAATACTGTTGAAGCTGAACCTGACCTCTGTATGCTGTTGACTAAAAATATCACAAACTAAAAGCTGAGCATTATGTTTTATTCCACAGGAATTTTTAGGACTTCAAGCCCAGGAATCAGTATCTCAAGTGACCCTGAGAGTACTGCTCTGAGGAGGTGAGGGGAAAGCCAGGATATGTATATAGGAGTTTTGCAACAAAGGGCAGGTAGTCTGAACATCAAAAGATTATTCTTGATTAAGGAAAATCAGATATCTCAATTTAAGGAATTTTAGCACTTTCTTCTGTATGGAAAGATGCAAGGGTATGGGCTCACTGAAAGCATTCCTTTCATATGCATCTCAGCTATCTGGGGCCAGTATCCTGTTTTCACATCCTGAGTTTCCTCAGGGCTCACCCTAGGGTAGTTTGCTGTCTGCTAGATGGCAGGTGTTCTTTCCTTTCCTGAATTCCCTCAGGGGCTCACCAGCTTGCCAACGGCTGTGGCTGCAATTGCTGATGATTGTGACATCCTTTGTTTACTGTTACAGCAGGCAGTGTTCCATTTATCAGGGCTCCCCAGTTGGCAGTAGCAGTAAGGAACCTGCCTGCCAGGGCAAGAGAGGTAAGAGATGCAGGTTCAGTCCCTGAGTTGGAAAGATCCCCCTGGAAAAGGGAATGGCAACCCACTCCAGGGTTCTTGCCTGGAGAATCCCATGGACAGAGGAACCTGGCAGGCGATAGTTGATGGGGTCGCAAAGACTCAGACTTGACTGCAGCAACTTAGAAGCAGCAGCAGCAGGATTCCATTTATCAACCCCTGCTGCCACTGCTGCTGCTAAGTCACTTCATTCATGTCCGACTCTGTGTGGCCCCATAGATGGCAGCCCACCAGGCTTCCCCGTCCCTGGGATTCTCCAGGCAAGAACACTGGAGTGGGTTGCCATTTCCTCCTCCAATGCATGAAAGTGAAAAGTGAAAGTGAAGTCACTCAGTCGTGTCCGACTCTTAGCGACCCCATGGACTGCAGCCTACCAGGCTCCTCCATCCATGGGATTTGCCAGGCAAGAGTACTGGAGTGGGGTGCCATTGCCTTCTCCTATCAACCCCTACACTGAGTTAAATCTCAGTTAATTCTCAGGCGGAGCTTTGGGTGAAGTAAAAAAGAAAAGCTTTATTGCTTTGCCAGGCAAGTGGGGACACATTGGGCTAATGCTCTCAAAACTGTGTCCCCACCTGGAGGGGTAGTGAAGAGTTTTATAGTAATGGTTCAAAGAGGGTGTGATCAGCTCATGAACATTCTTCTGATTGTTTGTTGGTAAGGTAAGTGGGACACAGTATCATCAACCTTCTGGTTCCAACCGATCTGGGGGTCTACCTGCTTGTGGGCAGCATACGGTTACCTTCTTCTGCCTGGTAGGGGTTTCAGTATCTGCAAAATGGCTCAAAGATATTGCTATGTATATCCCTTGAGGGGCACCAGGATCCTGCCCAAGGGTGCACTATTGTTTCTAAACTGTTCCTCCCTCGTGTCTGCATCCCCTCCCTTCCCCGATTAGCATCTGTTTGAACCTGCCCAACTTTGGGGGACAGCCTGATTCTGAGGGGTGAGTCCATGCTCTGGGCCTGATGGGGAGGAGAAGGGCTCAACTGAGGCTTACTGGAGAGACTTAACCAGCCTTCTGTTCAGATGGAGACTATGTAAATCTTTTTAGCTGCTAACTTAGCTTCCTACCAGTTTTTCAACTCTAGACTTTTTTTCCTTAAGAGGCTCAGTTCAGTTCACTTCAGTCACTCAGTCGTGTCTGACTCTTTGCGACCCCATGAATCGCAGCACGCCAGACCTCCCTGTCCATCATCAACTCCCAGAGTTCACCCAGACTCACGTCCATCGAGTCAGTGATGCCATCCAGCCATCTCATCCTCTGTCGTCCTCTTCTCCTCCTGCCCCCAATCCCTCCCAGCATCACAGTCTTTTCCAATGAGTCAACTCTTCGCATGAGGTGGCCAAAGTACTGGAGTTTCAGCTTTAGCATCATTCCTTCCAAAGAAATCCCAGGGCTGATCTCCTTCAGAATGGACTGGTTGGATCTCCTTGCAGTTCAAGGGACTCTCAAGAATCTTCTCCAACACCACAGTTCAAAAGCATCAATTCTTGGGTGCTCAGCCTTCTTCACAGTCCAACTCTCACATCCATACATGACCTAGGAGGCATCAAACCTCAGGGGACCTCTCTCCTTGTCTCAGTGGGAGCTGTGGCCCAGGCACTGGGCTCCAGTGGTAACTGCCTGCTTGCCATAGGTTCTTTATAACCTTGTTTATTTCTCCCTACGAAAGAAAAGAGGCTTCCCTGGTGGCTCAGTGGTAAACAATCTGCCTGCCAATGCAAGAGATATGGGTTCAACTCCTGGTCCAGGAAGATCCCTTGGAGTAGGAGGTGGTGACCCACTCTAGTATTCTTGCCTGGAAAATCCAGGGACAGAGGAGCCTGGCATGCTATACAGTCCATAAGGTCACAAAGAGGCAGACATGACTGAGTGACTGGACACCAAAATTGAAACTCAGGGAAGATCATGGAGGCTGAATGAAGCCTATTTCCTGTAGTCAGAAAATGAGGTAACTTTTCTGACTTTTGTGCCCTGGAGTCCCATGGAGTTCTGCTTAGTATTACTATCTCATTTAATATCTACAACTAACCTGAGTTAGGTGCTTGTAAGTCTCATCTGACAAAAGAGCAAAAAAGAAAATCCAAACATTTGGGCAAGCACAGTAATGGATGGCATAAAAATCAATGTTGAGGGCTTTGTCTAGTATGTTAATCATTATCATTACTAGAAAATATTTCATGTCATATCTTTTAAGAATTTATGTTCAGGAAAAAAATTCCACAAAAGAGCCTATTTCCTTCCTTGAGTCGATGTATCTGATTAAGTGGTCACGCAGCTCGTCCTGTTTCCCTTTTCCCTCAGGCTTCCAGGAAGACCAGAGCAATAATCAGTAGTCAGTGACTGTAATCAGCCCACATGCTTAGCATTGTTTCTTTCTCCTTTCTTTTAGTTGCTTTGTTTTCTCTATACAACTTGTTTATACAGGGAGACCTCAGAGTCTTTGGGAACTGGAGGTCAGCTGTGAATAAATACAAGAAAGAAAGAAAGTGAAGTCGCTCAGTTGTGTCTGACTTTTTGCAACGCCATGGACTGTAGCCTACCAGGCTCCTCTGTCCATGGGATTTTCCAAGCAAGAGTACCAGAGTGGGTTGCCATTTCCTTCTCCAGGGGATCTTCCTGACCCAGGGATCGAACCCAGATCTCCCACATTACAGGCAGACGCTTTACCGTCTGAGCCACCAGGGAAGCCAAATACAGGACTATAATAATAATAAAAAAAAGCAAACCAACAGAACCACGTAAGTGGCAGAGCCTGACCTGGGCAGAACCTCTAATTCGGAAAACATCTCTACACTGCCCTTTCTGTTGGTCCTGGTATGATTCTGAAGGAGGATACCCGGAGGGCCAGGCAGGCTTTTGGTTCCTGAGATGTGGTGGCAGAGGACTGGGACCACTATGGCCCCACCGCGGTGCCCTCACCTGCCTGGACCGCAGGGAGCTCAAGCCTTATCAGGGCAGAATGGTCTGGCAGTGGCTGGCCACATGCCACTGATTTTCTCTCTGAAAAGCGACGCAGCAGGCTTTCCTTGATGGGGAAATTTAATTACCAGAAATTAACAAACATATTTGGAAAGAAAGGTAGAGCAGTTATTCTTCAATTAGAGAAAAGCCAGTTTTAATCACCTTCCTGCCAGATGTCCCCTTGGGAGGTGGGCGCTCGTGCAAAGGAAGGCTGGAGCAGGGAATTAGAAAAGGAGCTTAGGGTCTGGGTGTCCCTCCCAGTTGTATCAGCTACCAGGTTAAACCCCAGATTCAAGGCTTACTCACGAAGGCAAGCTATTTTCAGGTCTCCAAATCTTCCTTCCATAAATACAACGTTGCTTCAAGTCTGCTGGAGCCAGGGAGTTTCAGCAGAGTCGATTATTTGGTCTGCGGCCACCCCTGGCCAGAACAGCAGGCGGGTTCAACCATCTTCTGCTGAAAAATGCCATCCTCCTCACACCCACCTCCCAGGAAAGAATCCTGTGTGTGGCTGTGTACATTTCAGAGTGTGTTTGCCCATGTGTATTAGTGAGCACGTGTGTGTGATGGTGTGCATTAAGGTGGGTGAGTTCATATCTGTGTGCCTCATGAGGAAATGTGTGTGAATGTGTGGTGGCGTCTATCGATATGTGTGTGGGTGAGTGAGCATGTGATTGTATCAATAAGTGTATCAATGAGTTGGCACATACATGTGTTTTTGTGTGCCTGTGTGTGCATTTGAACTGCATGAGTGAGAATACATGTGTGAGTCCGTATGAGTGTGTGCTTGAATGAGTTTTTGAATGTGCGTGGATGTGAGTGCGTGTGTCAGTGTGTTCCTGTGTGTTTGATGGAGTCTCTGCAGCTACTTTGGCGGGAGGCGTGGAGGGAGGAGACAGAACCCCAGCGGTCAGATTGCTTGACCTTGCCCTGAACTGATAGAAAAGAGAGCATGGAGCTAACATGATTGACCTCAAAGGAGATGCCTTCCCATCTCCCTCACACACACATCTGCCCGTAAATAAATAAGGGACGGCAGACAGACGCAGAAAATAAGATTATGGTGTAATCTTTCCATTAAAGCTTCCCACACGGGGCTCCACAGCTAATCAGGCGCATGGAGTAGCCCACAGCCAGGTTCCCGAAGAGTTCTGGACTGCCCTAGCTTGTTCTGAATTTCAAAGTTGGGGTTCTGGAGCAGGAGGCATGTTAGGGACCAGCAGGACGCGGACATCATCTTAGTTGTTAAAGACTAAAGTCCACGAGAGGGATCTGGTTTCCCTTATATCCTGAGGACACAGAGTGAACCCACGACAGGCCTGGGGCTGAGATCCAAGTTCCTGGTGTCCAGACAGAATGTGGTTTATCCGGGTTTCCTCAGGGATGCTGCTGCCCTCTCATGCCTTGCCCTGTCTCCGTGTTGATCCCTGCTTTGCCAGCCCTTCTAGCTTGTGGCCAGATTATTTACATGAGGCTATGACCTTTCCCCTTTTTAACCTCACTCTATCCATCACTACCTTCATCAACCTTAAAATTCCCTTGAATGTGTTACTCCTCTATTGAGAGATAGTCAGTGGCTTCCTATTACCTAGAAAATAAAATCCAAGATATTTAATTTCATCCAAGATCCATTGCAGTCTAATTTCTACCTTCCTTATTTCCTGTGTACCTTCCTTGATTAAACTGGTTTACTAATTGCACTAAGAATGTGCTCTATTTATTCTCACTTTCATTCAACAAATATATATTTAGTGACCTTCCATGTCCCAGTCAATATGATAGACACCATAATAATAACATACACTTAACAAGTGCCTACTAGGTGCCACTACACTTCTAAATTCTGTAGATGAAATAATGTACACGGCTTCTACATGTACAACAGCAGGGGGTGCCATATACATAGAGGACAATGGATGGTGACTTTTGGTTCTTGAAACAGCACTACATGTAATCTTCACAAAGAAATGGTTATATTTAACTCACAGCTAGTAAGAGCTTTTGGGGTTTCCTAGTTAGTGCTAGTGGTAAAGAATCTACCTGCCAATGCAGGAGATGCAAGAGACACAGGTTTGATCCCTGGGTTGGGAAGATCCCCTGAGTAGGAAATGGCAATCCACTTCAGTATTCTTGCCTGGAAAACCCCATGGATAGAGGGGCCTGGAGGGCTACAGTTGATGGGGTCTTAAAGTCGGACATGACTGAGCGACTGAGCATGCATGCATGCACAGTTGAAGGAACTAAACCACATTGATATTAAAAGACAGGTTCATTACAGAGTAAGTTTCAGTGTGGGCGTTGAAACTTGAGGCTTGGCTTTAGAACCCTTACGCCTCACCTCTACGCCACCATCCCTCCAAATGTATATTATCTCATTTAATACCCACAACTGTGCAGTGAGGAAGTTGTATCAATATTACACGGATTAAAAAAAATACAAGGCTCAGAAAAAGTAAAATGATTTGCAGATATGTTGATATGTTTCTAGCCCAGATTTGAACCCAGGCTATGTCAGTTTTCTAAAGCCAACAGAGAATCATTCTAATTTTTGTTAGTGTTTATTTTGGCAAAAACACTAAGTTTGGACCCCCAAAATCACAGACTGTGACCTTGCCAGTGTCCAGTCCTGGTGCCTCTTCTCTCTGCAACTTAGTGCCCTCATTATAAATATAAAAGGATTTGACGACACCAGCACTTCTCAACCTTGGATGTACCATAGAAGGATCTGCGGGGGGTGGTCTCAAAAAATACACCTATCTGGAGTGTGCACCTAAAAGTTGACTTAATTGATTCATGTATGGGCTCAGGCATTAATGGTTCTCTATAGCTCCCCAGGGATTTAAAGGTCAGGGTTGAGACTCTTGGATATGCTATAATCACCACCTTGGGAGACTGACTTCTGTTGTTTTCCTCACTTCAGCATCTTTTTTTTTTGGTGCTCAAATCAATGTGTGGTTTCTACTTGAAAGGCATGGTTCTTGGGCATGACATTAGGCAGGTTCAACTAGGTTGTGCTGCAACGCAAATGACCTTGACGTTTCTCCTACATTCTATTTCTCACTCGTTGCAGCTTGGCTGAAGCTTTAGTCCATGTTGCTTTCACTCTTGGGCCCCAACTGACATAAAGGCACCTATCTGGAAGATCACTAACAGATGAAAAAGATGACAAAAGATGTGCATGGAAAAGTGGAGAAACCCTGAGAGTGCTAACTGCCAGTATTAGACTAGAGTAGTCAATGTTGTTTTCCAGAATCACTTGGTAAGTAATGAAACCACAGACTGGAACCCAATTCATCCTGTTCTCAGAGCTTGAAAATATTACCTCTACCTTCAACAAAAGCTGTTCCAAGAGTGCAAAGGAATCTTGTGGGAGGCTGACAGGCCCAGCCTATGTTATTTTGATTCAATGTGACTAAGCAAAAAAGCAGAAATCTGCATTTTAAAAAGCCTCTCCCCACCCCCAGGGGATTCTTTTTTTAAAAAATGTTTTTTATTGGAGTATAGTTGCTTTACAGTGTTGTTTGTTTCTGCTGCACAGCAAAGTGAATCAGCTATACATATACAATGCTGTTGTTTAGTCCCTAAGTCACGTCTGACTTTTTTGCAACCCCATGGACTATAGCACATGAGGTTCCTCTGCCATGGGATTTTCCAGGCAAGAATACTGCAGTGGGTTGCCATTTTCTTCTCCAGGAGATCTTCACGAGCCAGGGATAGAACACAAGTCTTCTGTCGTGTCTCCTGCCGTGCCTCCTGTATTACAGGCTAATTCTTTACCAGGGAGCCACTGGGGAAGCCATATATATACATGCATTTCTTCTTTTTTGGATTTCTTTCCCATTTAGGTCACCACGGAGCATTGAGATTCTCATTAGTTATCTGTGTTATACATGGTAGTGTTTATCTGTTGATCCCAATCTCCTGAATCATCCCACCGTCCTTTACCCCCTTGGTGTATATATATTTATTCTCTACATCTGTATCTCTATTTCTCCTTTGAAAATAGGTTCATCTGTACCATTTTTCTAGGTTCCACATATATGCATTAATATATGGTTTTGCTTTTCTCTTTCTAACTTACAATACTTAACTTTGTATTCTAGTCTCTAGATCCATCCATATTTCTGCAAATAGCACAATTCTGTTCCTTTTTATGGTTGAGTAATAATCCATTGTGTGTGTGTATATATACACACACACACATATATCACATCTTATTTATCCACTCCCCTGTTATGAACATTTAGGTTACTTCTTTGCCTGGCTATTGTTAATAATGCTGCAATGAACATTGGAGTGTATGTGTCTTTTTGAATTCTGGTTTTCTCTGGGTATAAATACCCAGGAGTGGGAATATTCCCTGGTGGCTCAGATGGTAAAGAATCCACTTGCAATGCAGGAGACCCATGTTCTATCCCTGGTTTGGGAAGACCTCCTGGATAAGTGAATGGCTACCCACTTCAGTATTCTTGCCTGGAGAATTCCATAGACAGAGGAGCCTGGTGGGCTACAGTCCATGGGGTCACAGAGGCGGACATGACTGAGTGACTAATACTTTCACACTTTCAACCAAATTACAGATCCATTCATTCTGGAGCCTGGTGTTATTAGGTCTAATTCTTTCTCATGAACTTCTCAGCTCCATACTGATCTAACCCCTTATTCCCCCCTCTCATATCCCTTCTCCAATCTCTATGTCTAGTCCCTGCCAGCTACAAGCTATGTAGACAGGAACATTCCCAGGTTCTGGGAGCCCATAAAGAAAACCTCCCCTTTTAATCTTTGGTTAAATGGAATTCTCTCCCAGCAGAGAGGGTTTCTGTTCACAATTCTGCTTCCCATGATCTACATGATTCTACATGATCTGCTCCCTGGTTCCCTCCCAAAGTCGTCTTCTAGCATACTGTCCCTCCCCCACCCCCACTATTTGCTAAGATGGTTGCAGTGGCTGTCTTTCCATATATTGCAGCACATCTAAAGAGTTCTCTCTCAATTTATTAAAAAGACCTTTTCATACATGAGGTGATCACTGTCCTGACGTGAGAGAGAGTATGGGATAGCGGAAGGTCTTGGGCTTTTTAAGCACATGATGGCTGCTGACAGCAGAGTACTGAATGAGCCTGCCTGGCTAAGAACCCTAGTTTTGCTATGCAGCAGCCATAGCAACATATGTAAGTTACTTAGCCTTATGAGGTCCCACTTTTATTACCCATAAAATGCAGATAATGGTAGGACTGTTCCAAGCATTACATGAAAACACAGGTAAATGTTTGCTGTTACATTGGAAGCCAGGCAGACTTGGATTAAAGACCCCCTTCCATAGTGTGCTTGAAGTTAACTGAAGGAAATCTCAGATTCCCCATGGAAAAAATAAATGTAAAATTGTCTGCCTCCTAGGGAGTGATGTGGATAGAGTATAAATGTTGATGTTTAGAAAATTCCCTGAACATTTTCTGGAATTTAGGAAATGCTTCAAACACAGTCCAGGAACCTGCATTGCTGATGAACCCAGGTCTTGTGGCCTCCTAGAACCCCAGATGCCTGATATACCTAGACTGCTGGAGAGAATGTGGTTGGCACAGGGAGGGCCTGCAGAATTTTCATCTACTGAATGACTATGGGGTCCCAGGAAAGTGTAGTACATACCACAATCACATTGAAAGAACGCTTCTCTTTTGGGAGAGGGATTGATTGAGAGTTTGGCATGGACATATACACACCACTGTATTTAAAATATATACCTATAAAGACCTACTGTATAGCACAGAGAACTGCTTAACATTCTGTAATAACCTAAATAGGGAAAGAAGATTTGAAAAAGAGTCGATATTTGTATAACTGGTTCACTTTGCTGTACACGTGAAGCTAACACAACATGGTTAATCAACTACATGTGTGTGTTTGTTGCTCAGTCATGTCCAACTCTTTGTGAACCCACCAGCTCCTCTGTCCATGGAATTCTCCAGGCAAGAATACTGGGGTGAGTTGCCATTCTCTTCTCCAGGGGATCACCCCAACCCAGGGATTGAACCCAGGTCTCCCACATTGCAGGCTGATTCTTTACTCTCTGAGCAACCAGGGAAGTCCCATTAATCAACTATACTCTGATATAAAATAAAAATTAAAACTCCAGAAAAAATAAAATCTCACCAGGAGGTGATCTTTAAAATGTTTGGGATTGACCGTGTTGCTTTTAACCCTCAGAGCAATGGTTCTTGTCCTCATCCTTGGATGCAAAACTGCCCACTGAAGTACCCTGGGCAGAAAGTCCTTCTTTTCTGATTCTACCTCCACAGCAGAGGCCCCCATGGCAGAGGCATCTCTGTGGCCTGTGTGTGCCATTTCTGGGCTTGGTGCCTTCATGTCTTCAAGCCATTCATCTGACTGGTCAAGGCTGATTTGGAGGACCGAGTTCCTGACCACCAAGGATGTCCTATGCCAAGCCAGAAAATGTCTGTCTCCACTCTTCACAAGGGAGTCTGAAAATTTGTAAGAAAAATATCCCAGCAACATTCCAGCGTGTCTGCTCATGCTGCCACCTCCTGCTGCCCTTGAAATTTCAGCTGGACCCAGGATTCCTTTTCACTTCCTGCTCTAAGCCATTGTCCGATGCTCATTACCCACCAGCTGTGGCCCAGCTGTTACATTCCACATCAAAGGTGGCAGCGTGCACCTGGCATGTGAGCTGATTTCCCCGCTGCTTCTTACCATGGTGCATTAAGCCTTCTGTGTCTTCATTTTGCAAGCAGCTCTATAAATGTCAAATATTATTAACTGTGCATGTGAGAGGTGGGAAAGTCAAAGGGTTTGAGAAGACTGTAAAATGGAATAAAACTTTGAAAATATTTTTTTTCCTTTTCTCTGCACCCTTGTTCTTTGTTTTTCTGGCTGCCACTTTAATTCAGATACCGAGACTAGCAATCAAAGCATTGCAATGACCATCCCCATAAACACGGAAGCTGACACACATCTGAAGCATTAACCATTTTGAAAGAAAACCTTGAGAGTCTTGGACTCTCAAGGAGATCAAATGTCAACGCTAAAGGAAATCAACCCTGAATGTTCATTGTAAAAACTGAGGCTGAAGCTGAAGCTCCAATACTCTGGGCACCTGATGAGAAGAGCCAACTCATTGGCCTAGGCTCAGATGCTGGGAAAGATTGAGGGCAAGAGGAGAAGGGGTCGGCAGAGGATGAAATGGTTGGATGGCATCACTGACTCAATGGACATGAATTTGAGCAAACTCTGGGAGACAATGAAGGATAGAGGAGCCTAGTGTGCAGTCCTTAAAGTTGTAAAGAGCTGGGCATGACTTAGCCACTGAACAACAAGATGATTATTATTGCTCATATTAGCAATGATTTTAACATATAAGATAGAAATGTAGGCCAATGTGATTTACTATATTTAAAGAGCTTTCAGTCTACAGAGACAACGAAGGAGAGGGGAGCCTAGTGTGCTGCAGTTCTTGAAGTTGTAAAGAATTGGGTATGACTTAGCCACTGAACAAAAAGATGATGATGATTATTATTGCTCATATTAGCAATGATTTTAACATATAAGATAGAACTGTAGGCCAACGTGATTTATTATATTTAAAGAGCTTTCAGTCTACTAACATGAAAAATGAAACCCACAGTATACATGGTGTCAATTTGACCAGGAATAGTTCTGTTTTCTCCAAGGTGGCTAAGTACGCCAGTGCACAGATATCTGATCTTGCTAGACATCAGAGATGTTTCTACAATAATCTCTTAACTCTTCACTTTTAGTCTCATTCTTTCTGATACATCCTCTGATTTCCAAGTGATAGCCTTTAAATGCAAGTCATATTAATTAATTTTCTTATTATTTTTGTTAAAATCCTTTGAGGAGATAGAGGAAAGAAAGACAGCTCATTCGAGTGTACGCTGAATCTTTCTGAATTCACCCTTTCAAAGTTAAAAATTCTTTAAAAAAACAACATTTGGCTTTGTTGATTTTTGCTATGGTCTCTTTTGTTTCTTTTACATTTATTTCTGCCCTAATTTTTAAGATTTCTTTCCTTCTACTAACCCTGGGGTTCTTCATTTCTTCCTTTTCTAGTTGCTTTAGGTGTAGAGTTAGGTTATTTATTTGACTTTTTTCTTGTTTCTTGAGGTATGCCTGTATTGCTATGAACTTTCCCCTTAGGACTGCTTTTACAGTGTCCCACAGGTTTTGGGTTGTTGTGTTTTCATTTTCATTTATTTCTATGCAAATTTTGATTTCTTTTTTGATTTGTTGGTTATTCAGCAGCGTGTTGTTCAGCCTCCATATGTTGGAATTTTTAATAGTTTTTCTCCTGTAATTGAGATCTAATCTTACTGCATTGTGATCAGAAAAGATGTTTGGAATGATTTCAGTTTTTTTGAATTTATCAAGGCTAGATTTATGGCCCAGGATGTGATCTATCCTGGAGAAGGTTCCGTGTGCACTTGAGAAAATTGACAAACCATTACCCAGACTCATCAAGAAACAAAGGGAGAAAAATCAAATCAATAAAATTAGAAATGAAAATGGAGAGATCACAATAGACAACACAGAAATACAAAGGATCATAAGAGACTACTATCAGCAATTATATGCCAATAAAATGGACAACGTGGAAGAAAGGGACAAATTCTTAGAAAAGTACAACTTTCCAAAACTGGACCAGGAAGAAATAGAAAATCTTAAAAGACTCATCACAAGCACAGAAATTGAAACTGTAATCAGAAATCTTCCAGCAAACAAAAGCCCAGGTCCAGACGGCTTCAAAGCTGAATTCTACCAAAAATGTAGAGAAGAGCTAACACTTATCCTACTCAAACTTTTCCAGAAAATTTCAGAGGAAGGTAAACTTCCAAACTCATTCTATGAGGCCACCATCACCCTAATACCAAAACCTGACAAAGATGCCACAAAAAAGGAAAACTACAGGCCAAGATCACTGATGAACATAGATGCAAAAATCCTTAACAAAATTCTAGCAATCAGAATCCAACAACACATTAAAAAGATCATACACCATGACCAAGTGGGCTTTATCCCAGGGATGCAAGGATTCTTCAATATCCGCAAATCAATCAATGTAATACACCACATTAACAAATTGAAAAATAAAAACCATATGATTATCTCAATAGATGCAGAGAAAGCCTTTGACAAAATTCAACACCCATTTATGATAAAAAAAAAAAAAAAAACTCTCCAGAAAGCAGGAATAGAAGGAACATACCTCAACATAATAAAAGCTATATATGACAAACCCACAGCAAGCATTATCCTCAATGGTGAAAAATTGAAACCATTTCCCCTAAAGTCAGGAACAAGACAAGGGTGCCCACTTTCACCATTACTATTCAACATAGTTTTGGAAGTTTGGGCCACAGCAATCAGAGCAGAAAAAGAAATAAAAGGAATCCAAATTTGAAAAGAAGAAGTAAAACTCTCACTGTTTGCAGATAACATGATCCTCTACATAGAAAACCCTAAAGACTCCACCAGAAAATTACTAGAACTAATCAATGAATATAGTAAAGTTGGAGGATATAAAATCAACACACAGAAATCTCTTGCATTCCTATGCACTAATAATGAGAAAATAGAAAGAGAAATTAAGGAAACAATTCCATTCACCATTGCAACGAAAAGAATAAAATACTTAGGAATATATCTACCTAAAGAAACTAAAGACCTATATATAGAAAACTATAAAACACTGGTGAAAGAAATCAAAGAGGGCACTAATAGATGGAGAAATATACCATGTTCATGGATTGGAAGAATCAATATAGTGAAAATGAGTATACTACCTAAAGCAATTTATAGATTCAATGCAATCTCTATCAAGCTACCAATGGTATTCTTTACAGAGCTAGAACAATTTGTATGGAAATACAAAAAACCTCGAATAGCCAAAGCAGTCTTGAGAAAGAAGAATGGAACTGGAGGAATCAACCTGCCTGACTTCAGGCTCTACTACAAAGCCACAGTCAGGATTCATTTTGATATTTGGCAAAACTAATACAATTATGTAAAGTTTAAAAATAAAATAAAATTAGAAAAAAAAAAAAAAGACAGTATGGTACTGGCACAAAGACAGAAATATAGATCAATGGAACAAAATAGAAAGCCCAGAGATAAATCCATGCACCTATGGACACCTTATCTTTGACAAAGGAGGCAAGAATATACAATGGATTAAAGACAATCTCTTTAACAAGTGGTGCTGGGAAAACTGGTCAACCACTTGTAAAAGAATGAAACCAGAACACTTTCTAGCACCATACACAAAAATAAACTCAAAATGGATTAAAGATCTAAACGTAAGTCTAGAAACTATAAAACTCCTAGAGGAGAACATAGGCAAAACACTCTCCGACATACATCACAGCAGGATCCTCTATGACCCACCTCCCAGAATATTGGAAATAAAAGCAAATATAAACAAATGGGACCTAATTAAACTTAAAAGCTTTTGCACAACAAAGGAAACTATAAGCAAGGTGAAAAGACAGCCTTCAGAATGGGAGAAAATAATAGCAAATGAAGCAACTGACAAACAACTAATCTCAAAAATATACAAGCAACTCCTACAGCTCAACTCCAGAAAAACAAATGACCCAATCAAAAAATGGGCCAAAGAACTAAATAGGCATTTCTCCAAAGAAGACATACAGATGGCTAACAAACACATGAAAAGATGCTCAACATCACTCATTATCAGAGAAATGCAAATCAAAACCACTATGAGGTACCATTTCATGCCAATCAGAATGGCTGCGATCCAAAAGTCTACAAGTAAATGCTGGAGAGGATGTGGAGAAAAGGGAACCCTCTTACCCTGTTGGTGGGAATGCAAACTAGTACAGTCACTATGGAGAACAGTGTGGAGATTCCTTAAAAAACTGGAAATAGAACTGCCTGATGACTCAGCAATCCCACTGCTGGGCATACACACTGAGGAAACCAGAATTGAAAGAGACACGTGTACCCCAATGTTCATCGCAGCACTGTTTATAATAGCCAGGAATGGAAGCAACCTAGATGTCCATCAGCAGATGAATGGATAAGAAAGCAGTGGTACATATACACAATGGAGTATTACTCAGCCATTAAAAAGAATACATTTGAATCGGACCTAATGAGGTGGATTAAACTGGAGCCTATTACACAGAGTGAAGTAAGCCAGAAAGAAAAACACCAATACAGTATACTAATGCATATATATGGAATTTAGAAAAATGCTAACAATAGCCCTGTATACGAGACAGCAAAAGAGACACTGATGTATAGAACAGTCTTTTGGACTCTGTGGGAGAGGGAGAGGGTGGGATGATTTGGGGGAATGGCATTGAAACATGTATAATATCATATATGAAACGAGTCACCAGTCCAGTTTTGATGCAGGATACAGGATGCTTGGGGCTGGTGCACTGGGATGACCCAGAGGGATGGTACGGGGAGGGAGGAGGGAGGAGGGTTCAGGATGGGGAACACGTGTATACCTGTGGCAGATTCATGTTGATATATGGCAAAACCAATACAATATTGTAAAGTTAAAAATAAAATTAAAAAAATATATATATATATAATAAAAAAGCCAGATATAATTCCAAAAAAAAAAGAACAACAAACACACAACCACATGAGCTTCGTTGGCATTGGTGGCTTAGTGGTAAAGAATCTGCTTGCCAACGCAGGTGACACGGGTTCGACCCCTGATCCAGGAAGATCCCACATGCTGCGGAGCATCTAAGCCCGTGAGCCACATCTATTGATCCTGTGCTCTAGAGCCGGGGAGCAGCAAATACTGAGCCCAAGTGCCACAACTACTGAAGACCATGTGTCTAGAGCCTGTGCTCCGCAACAAGAGAAGCCCCTGCAAGGAGAAGCCCACACACCACAACCAGAGAGTAGCCCCCACTTGCCGCAACTAGAGGAAAGCGCCACACAGCAACCAGGACCTAGCACAGCCAAAAAGAGAAAAAAACTGTTAATTTATCGACCATTTATGGATGGTTTAGACAGATAAAATGTTTGTCCCAAGAGCAGAAAACTTTCAAAAATATATGGATATAATGACTCGTTTTTAAAATCAGATCAGATCAGATCAGCCGCTCAGTCATGTCCGACTCTGCAACCCCATGAATCGCAGCACACCAGGCTTCCCTGTCCATCACAAACTCCCAGAGTTCACCCGGCCTCACATCCATCGAGTCAGTGATGCCATCCAGCCATCTCATCCTCTGTCGTCTCCTTCTCCTCCTGCCCCCAATCCCTCCCAGTATCAGAGTCTTTTCCAATGAGTCAGCTCTTCGCATGAGGTGGCCAAAGTCCTGGAGTTTCAGCTTTAGCATCATTCCTTCCAAAGAAATCCCAGGGCTGAGCTCCTTCAGAATGGACTGGTTGGATCTCCTTGCAGTCCAAGGGACTCTCAAGAGTCTTCTCCAACACCACAGTTCAAAAGCATCAATTCTTCTGCACTCAGCTTTCTTCACTGTCCAACTCTCACATCCATACATGACCACAGGAAAAACCATAGCCTTGACTAGATGGACCTTTGTTGGCAAAGTAACGTCTCTGCTTTTCAATATGCTATCTAGGTTGGTCATAACTTTCCTTCCAAGGAGTAAGTGTCTTTTAATTTCATGGCTGCAGTCACCATCTGCAGTGATTTTGGAGCCCAGAAAAATAAAGTCTGACACTGTTTCCACTGTTTCCCCATCTATTTCCCATGAAGTGATGGGACTAGATGCCATGATCTTCGTTTTCTGAATGTTGAGCTTTAAGCCAACTTTTTCACTCTCCACTTTCACTTTCATCAAGAGGCTTTTGAGTTCCTCTTCACTTTCTGCCATAAGGGTGGTGTCATCTGCATATCTGAGGTTATTGATATTTCTCCCGGCAATCTTGATTCCAGCTTGTGTTTCTTCCAGTCCAGCGTTTCTCATGATGTACTCTGCACAGAAGTTAAATGAGCAGGGTGACAGTATACAGCCTTGACGTACTCCTTTTCCTATTTGGAACCAGTCTGTTGTTCCATGTCCAGTTCTAACTGTTGCTTCCTGACCTGCATATAGGTTTCTCAAGCGGCAGGTCAGGTGGTCTGGTATTCCCATCTCTTTCAGAATTTTCCACAGTTTATTGTGATCCACACAGTCAAAGGCTTTGGCATAGTCAATAAAGCAGAAATAGATGTTTTTCTGGAACTCTCTTGCTTTTTCAATGATCCAGCAGATGTTGGCAATTTGATTTCTGGTTCCTCTGCCTTTTCTAAAACCAGCTTAAACATCAGGAAGTTCACGGTTCACATATTGCTGAAGCTTGGCTTGGAGAATTTTGAGCATTACTTTACTAGCGTGTGAGATGAGTGCAATTGTGCGGTAGTTTGAGCATTCTTTGGCATTGCCTTTCTTTGGGATTGGAATGAAAACTGACTTTTCCAGTCCTGTGGCCACTGCTGAGTTTTCCAAATTTGCTGGCATATTGAGTGCAGCACTTTCACAGCATCATCTTTCAGGATTTGGAATAGCTCAACTGGAATTCTATCACCTTCGGTAGCTTTGTTCATAGTGATGCTTTCTAAGGCCCACTTGACTTCACATTCTAGGATGTCTGCCTTTACGTCAGTGATCACACCATCATGATTACCTGGGTCATGAAGATCTTTTTTATACAGTTCTTCTGTGTATTCTTGCCATCTCTTCTTAATATCTTCTGCTTCTGTTAGGTCCATACCATTTCTGTCCTTTATAGAGCCCATCTTTGCATGAAATGTTCTTTTGGTATCTCTGATTTTCTTGAAGAGATCTCTAGTCTTTCCCATTCTGTTGTTTTTAAAATAGAGTTTTGATTTTTGGAAGGGATTTTATGAATGTGCATACCTTCCACTAACTCATTTCATTCATTGATAGCCAATATGTTAAACATAGAAGAAATTATTTATTTTCCTGGTGTTTTGCCTTCCTTGGAATGTAAATATTCAATAACCAAACCCAAGGGAGTATTAATAAGTGAAAGCTTTCAAAGTGCAAGATGTCACATGAGCACTGGGTTATTTATGTTATTTAGCTGAGTATTTAAACCCATTCGAGCTTTTCCCTTTAATTGATCACAGCTAAAATCCTGGGGATATCTGGCTGGATTCCAAGCCTGCTGGATTAATTTTAGCAGGGCCAGGCTTCTCCCAAAGGGAACACTTGCTGGTAAGCTAAGAGTTATTTACCTCATACAAATTTCTAAACACATTTTCAAAATTGATTTCAATAAGCACCACACTTTGAGTTACTATCTGAATATGATTTATAGTTAAACAAAGGTTTATACTACATACACATACTATATTGTATGAATTATCGATTGCTGGTATAACAAATTACCATAATTTTAATGACTTACAAAAGCAAATATGAATTTATTATCTTAGAGCTCTAGAATCCCTTGGACTGCAAGGAGATCCAACAAATCCATCCTAAAGGAGATCAGTCCTGGGTGTTCATTGGAAGGACTGATGCTGAAGATGAAACTCCAATACTTTGACAACCTCATGCGAAGAACTGACTCATTTGAAAAGACCCTGATGCTGGGAAAGATTGAAGGCAGGAGGAGAAGGGGACGACAGAGGATGAGATGGCTGGATGGCATCACCAACTCAATGGACATAAGTTTGAGTGAACTCTGGGAGTTGGTGATGGACAGGGAGGCCTGGCAGGCTGCAGTCCATGGCATCACAAAGAGTCAGACACAAGTGAGTGACTGAACTAACTGACTAGAGGTCAGAAGTTCCAAATGGGTTTCACTGGGCTCAAGTTAAGGTGTCAGCAAGGCTGTGTTGGGCTTCCCAGATGGCTCAGTGGTTAAGAATCCACCTGCCGATGGGAGTTTGATCCCTAGATTGGGACGATCCCCTGGAGGAGGAAATGGCAACCCAGTAATTTTGCTGGAAAATACCATGGACAGAGGAGCCTGGCCGGCTGCAATCCACGGGGTCACAAAGAGTCAGACCCAACTGAGCACACACACACACAGGGCTGTGTAACTTCTTGAGACTCTAGAGGAGAATTCCTTTCCTTACCTGACCCGGCTTTCAGAAACTTTCTGAATTCCTTCTTTCATGGCCTCGTTCCTTCATCTTCAGAATCAGTAATGTTGAGCCAAGGCCTTTGGACCTCTCTGGATAATTCCGGATAATATCTCTACATTTAGGTCAGCTAATAGGCAATCTTATTTCCATTTGTAACATTAAATCCTCTTTGTCATGTAAAGGAACATATTCACAGGATCCAGGCATTGGCATGTGGAGTTTTCAGGGGCCAATATTCTGTCTACCATACCTTTTAGTAGGCATTTGAGGTTTCAAGTCAACCAGTTGAGGAAAAAAGTCAATCTTTAGTGAAATTCAGCAAAGAAGAATAAGGCTAGAAGTAGATTAAAACAGAATAAATGGTTTGAGTACTCTGTGAATCTCAGATCCTGGTGTGGACCTGTGCTGTGATTTTGAACAAGCATCTCCTCAGTACCAGAATTTGTTGAATCTGTGCATGATCTAAAAATAAATAGGAGTCTCTGTATGCCCTCAGGGAGCTTGCCAATGGGAGGGAGGAACAAGAACGTCAGCAACATATAAAAGGTAGAAGATGCTGACTCCTGTGGTCCAAAGCAAGGACTGCTTCATCCCAGTGATGGCATTTGAAAAGCTCCTCACAGTAAGGGCATGAATGGGGCTGGATATTTATCAATGAATGAATTAACAAAGATGTGAATGAAGGAAGTCCAAACCAGAGGGAATATATGTATATGTAGGGCTTTCCTGGTGGTTCAGTCGGTAAAGAATTTGCCTGCAATGCAGGAGATGTGGTTTCCAAACCAGGGTCAGGAAGATCCCCTGGAGCAGGAAATGGCAACCCACTCCAGTATTCTTGCCTGGAAAATCCCATTGACAGAGGAGCCTGGCAGGCTACAGTCCATGGGGTGGCAAAGAGTCAGACATGACTTACCAACTAAACCACCACATCACAATATGGATATGTATAGCTGATTAATTTTGCTGTACAATAGAAACTAATACAACATTGTAAAATAATAATACTCCAGTAAAAATTTACTAAAAAAAATAAGACATGGATAGAGAGGCATTCATTTTGAGGGAATTCTAAATGCAAAGATTATTAGGAGAAGATTCAGGTTTTGTGGGGTCTGAAACTTATACAATATTGGGGACCCTTCTTAAGAGGAATATAAAATCATGAAAGATTGAAGGCAGGAGGAAAAGGGGATGACAGAGGATGAGATGGTTGGATGGCATCACTGACTCAATGGACATGAGCTTGAGCAAGCTCTGGGAGATGGTGAAGGGCAGGGAAGCCTGGCATGCTGCAGTCCATGGGGTCACAAAGAGTCAGACGTGACAGAGCAACTGAACAACAACAAAAATCATGAATGCAAAATTAAGCCAAAAATTAAATATTATTTAGGAAGAGAGAATACTACAAAAAATTGGAAAACATTGTAAGCATCACAAAATCTGGAGTTATAGCATAATATAGTTTTCATTAGGTAACTAACAATTAAACCTCTCTAATACATTTCCCCTTTATTTTTGACTGTATAGTCTTTCATCATTACTCCAATTGTGATTGACCTATAACATTATATCAGTTTCAGGTATAGGTCATGATGATTTGATAGATATATAGATACACACAATGAGACTTGATCACAGCAATAAGTGAGATGCTTTTCCCACATTGAGATGCCTGTAGGATTTTTAGTCTTAATTTGGTTAATGTGGTATATCACACTGATTGATTTGCATATTTGAACCATCCTTGCATTCTTGGAATAAATTCCACTTGATCATGGTGTATGATCATATTAATGTATTATTGAATTTGTCTTGCTAATATTTTGCTGAGAATTTTTACATGTAAGTTTATTAGAAATATTGTATAATGTTTTTTTCTTGTGGCATACTTGTCTGGTTTGGGTTTGCCTTGTAAGATGAATTTGGAAGCATTCCTTTTGTTTTTTGGAAGAGTCTGAGAATGATTGATAGTAATTCTTCTTTGAATGTTTGGAAGAATTCACAAGCAAAGACATCTGGTCCTGGACATTTGTTTTTTGGGACGTTTTTGATTATTGATTCAGTCTTCTTACTTGTAATCAATCTGTTAAGATTTTCTGTTTCTTTTATTTCTTTTTGGTCATGCTGCATGGCTTTCCAGATCTTAGTTTCCCCATCAGGGATTGAATGTATATCCCCCTGCAGTGGAAACAGAGTCCTAACCACTGGGCAACCAGGGCATTCTCAAGACTTTCTATTTTTTCATGATTCATTTTCAGTGGGTTGTGTGTTTCTAGGAATTTCTCTAATTCTTCTAGGTTGTCAAACTTTTTGGTATATAGTTAGTTCATAGTAGTCTCTGCGTTTCTGTGGTATCAGTTCTAATGTTTCTTCTTTCATTTCTTATTTTATTTGAGCTCTGGTTCTTTTATCCTTCATGATTTAGGATGAAGGATAGTTACAGGCTTTCCAATTTTGCTTATTTTTTTTTAGTGCTCTTATTTTCCTTGATCCTTTCTATTTTCTTCTTATTTACTACTTTACTCATTTCTGCTCTCATCTTTGTTATTTCATTCTCTCTAACTTGGGTTTCGTTTGTCCTGCTGTGTCTTGGTCCTTGAGGTATGAAGTTAGATTGTTTACTCGATCCTTTACACTTGTTTCCAGACGTTGGCATTTATCACTATGAACTTCCCTCTTAGACCTGCTTTTGCTGCCTCCCGTAAATTTTGGTATGTTGCAATTTCATTTTGTTTGTCTAAAGGATATATCCCCCTAAACAAGCTCAAATCTATAACTGAAACCTATATAATTGTTTTTCTTGTCTGTCCTTGCGTCTCTCTTATTGTCAAACTATTCACCTGAACTTAATTGTAAGTAGATGTTTTAGAATTGAGACATTTATTGGTTTTTTATTTGTCATCCTTAGAAATGTTATATATTTTATATTAATAATATAAATGTATGTACAATGTGTACATGTATACATTTTAGGGTGTGAAAGGATTGTGCTTTGTACATGAAGGTTTCTGTGTCAACATGATAAATATGTTCTTTTAGGAAAAAAAGTAACCTAATAAACCTCTCTATAACATTTTTTTGGCTGTGTATGCCTTTACCATTTCTTCATATTACAATCCTTTTATTATATTACTTTAATAAAAGTATTTGAAAAATATTTTTTCCTACATGGTTGATTTTTTTCATTAAATTTCTTAGTTAGCATATAAAAAACATGTGATTTCCCACACAGATATATTCTTTATTTGTGGTAGTACCATAGGATATTCTACTCTGAATAGGGGAGTTTTGTTAAATTATATTTTGTGTAACTCCTATAAAAAAGAGAAGTATGATGGGCTTGAAATTTTATACACCATATTATTATATATATTTCTGGTAATAGAGAACCTCCTGATTTTGACTGGGTATTAGTGAGAAAAGAATCTTTCACTTAAAATCTTACACGTTTGAATGAGGGAGATTTCCACAAACTGTTCTGGCTATTCTGACTTTGTGGTTTATACCTTGTTTCTCCTACTTGGTCTATATGTTGTCAGTTTCCAAAGTACATGTTATTATTGTGACCTAGCTATTGGCTTTATGTCTTGACGCTATATGAGTTGCTATAGTGGGTTATATAGAAAATTTGGGAGCCGTACTTAGGCTGAGAGAGCTGTAAGTAATTTATCTATACACAATATTGGCTGCAAAGCCCATAAATATTTTCCAGTTACCGAAAGCTACAAGTATTCCCAAAATATCCCTTACTAATCCTCCAAATGCCCATGGCTATTCCAGTGCCACTCAACACTAGAAGAAATGTAATGGATAAGAAATAAGAATGAAAAGATGTTATCTGTTGTGGCAAAACAAATCACCCCCAAACTTAGCGGCTTGAAACAAACATTATGCCTTGATTCCTGCAGCTCAAGAATTCAGACGGGGCACAGAAGTGATGGCTTATCTCTGCTTGATGATGTCAGAGCTTCAGCTGGAAGATTAAGAGTTGGGCTGGAGAATCAACTTCTATGTTGGCTCATTTACATGGAGGGCAATTTGGTACCAACAAAAAGGTTTCTGTACACATGGGTCTCTAAAGAGGGCTGCTTGAGTGCCATTATATTGTGACTGGTTTTCTGCTAAGCTATCCAGGAGTACAAGATAGAAGCAGGAATGTCCTCTATGACTTGCTCGCAAAAGCCACACTCACACATGGTTGCAGAAGTAGACTTATTCATTATAAAAAAGCAACACATGGGAATAAACACTAAGAGATAAGGATCAATGATTATTATGGACTCAAGGTATGCATCTCTCCAGGTTCCTGTGTTGAGGTTCTGACCACCATGGGGTGATATTAGGAGACTGGGCCTTTGGGAGATGACTCAGTTTAGATGAAATCATAATGATGATGAGATTAGAGTCCCTGAAGAGAAAGGGAAACCAGAGCGCTCTTTCTTTCCACCGTGTGAGAAGGTACACGCGGTGAGAAGGCAGCTCTCTGCAAGCCAATATCTCCCTGGGAACTGAATCTGGCTGGCACCTTAATGCTGGCCTTTCCAGGCCTCACAACTATGAGAAATGAATCTTGTTTAAGCCAATTAGCTCTACTGAATTTTATGATAGCAGTTGGAGGTGACTAAGACCTTTGGGAACCACCTTGGGAGCTTGCCAACACACAGACATGATAATTATAAACACCTAAAATTAAGTTTTCTCATGTTAACATATTCAAACAATTATACAACCATGTGACCACATTGTTTTGGCTTCTATTGGATCTTTAGAAGGGGGAACTATGAAAACTGATGCATCAGGCTTCTTTGTCTCTTCTGACATCTGGCTTTGGTCTGCTACTCAGTTCAATTCCTGCAAGGATTCTCACTCATTGAATAGTTTTTTTCTCACATACAGCAAACTCAATTTTTATTACTACCATAAGCCTGAGATCCAGGGAAGTTCAGGGTAAATACTAATAATGAGATGCCATAAATTTTTTTATACCATTGAGGTTAGTTTTAAAAGAATCCATGGGTAGCCTTAAAGGAGAAAAGAAGTTGGACAATGGTGGCCTAGAGCTTGAGGTTAGGTTTTTGGAAGTACAAAATGGCAGTCCAATATGAGACCATGAAACTCAGATCTTGTTTTGAACACTACAGTTCAGGCTGCTAATTATCCTCCAGAATCCATTCTCCCAGTCTTGCTCTTAGAATGGAAGTCTTACCCTACAAACTATCTGTTACTTTTATCAAAGCACTTGGCTTTTTGGCTACAGATCCCACATTGCACAGCTCCCTTGAAGATAGGTGTGTGCTTAAGTTCTTGCCAAAGGAATATTTGGAGAAGTGGTGTGTGTGTGACATGATGTCATTTCCTTTAAGGAACACCTCCTAGTTCCCCACTTCCTCTCTTTTACCCTTTCTTCCTTTAGGGAGGAAATGGAGACAGTCACCTTGGATTCTAACATGGAACCACCTGTGGAGGATAAAGAACTACTCTCTCCTCTCTAGACCACTCATCACCTCTGGATCCTTTTGAGTGGGGGTTGGGGAAGAGAGAAAACTACCTTTTGCTTTATTTATCATGGAAATTTGAGGTTTCTTTGTTACAGCTCTTTACACTGATTCTTCAAGTATCAAAATGACACGTTTAGGACTCATTACCTTTCAAGGAAACATGTTTTTTCTTCCTTGACCAGATACTTGATGGAAAATGACCCCAAACTGAACTTGGAACAATCCATAAATTTCCTCGGTGTTCCCATGTTCTGTTCCAGCCTTGAACAAGTGGTCCTTTCTCAACCCCATCATCTGAATATGAAAAGACTGTGAGAGTGATTATTTCACTGCTGTTATCTCCTCTTTGTAGAATTGAGTGCTTTGCCTGTGAAATTCTCATGATGGGCACTTATACTATTCTCTTCTGCTCACCTGCATTTTTTTTTTTTTGGAAGGCTCAAACCTTGTAGTGGAAGAAAACCTGTCAGTGTGTGTGGGTGACAAGCACGAGGTGAGAACTGGATGTATGGTCTGAGGTTACAGGAAATGGTTGTTTATGTAGCCCCATTGGTACTCAGGGGATTGCAACATGAGTGTTAAATTCAAATGTTCTGACTCACTATTCCCTTGAGAGAAGGACTTCAGAAAACACAGGTGTGCGGTCTACTGAGCTGGTGGTTTCCTTTGCAGTTTATTCCTGTAGAAACAAACTTTGACATTCTACCCCAGGGGTTGCAAAGTTTTGCCTCCCAAAGAGACCCCTGGGGTAGTGTATATTTTAGAAACCTCAGATGTGAACTTGTATTTAGGTGGGATTTACCGCTGGTGACATTACTCATTCCCAGTTTTCCTCCATCCTCACTAGATGGTGCTTCCTGGCCTTCCCTCTGGCTCCTTCTTTTCTTCTGACTGTGAACGCTGACTTCTGGATCAGCCTTGGGTCTCAACTGTAAACTGGGCCCCACGGCTTTAAATATCATCCACACTTCAGTGGCACTGACCTCTGAAAATTCCCACCCCTGACCTCTCCCTGGAGTCCCAGACTTAACATTCCAAGTGCTAACAAGTCTTTCTTCTTATCTAACAGGCATCTTGAACCTAACAAACAAAAAAAAATAGTAAAACACTCCCAATTTTGCTTCCCTCTTTTCCAAAACTATTTCTCATTTTAGTTAAGGTAATACTGTAAAGGCTTCCCACGTGGCTCAGTGGTTAAAGAATCTGCCTGCAATGCAGGAGACAAAGTCAGACATGAGTTTGATCTCCGGGTTGGGAACATCTCTTAGAGAAGGGATTGACAGCCCCCTCCAGTCTTCTTGCCTGGAGAATTCCATGGACAGAGGAGCCTGGTGGGCTACATAAGGTCACAAAGAGTCTGACACAACTGAAGTGACTGAGCATGCACGCACACATGCAATGATGTAAAAACCCCACAATGTTCCAAGAACAAGAGAAGTGTGTTTCTCATTCAGTTAAAGCTAAAAAAAGGTGTTCCTGATCAGCAGTGGCTCATTTCAAAGTGGTGTTTAAGGGTTCTAATCTCATCGTTCTACCATCTAGAACAGATAATTAGTGAGATCTCCGTGTCCATCCTTATCAAGGAGACAGAAGGAAAAAAAAAAAGCATGGAGGACCATGCAGGGAAGATTTCTATGGACAGTCCTAAAGGTCACAGAGATCACTGGTAACTACATTTCATGGAAAATTTTATTTCACTTTTAAAAATATTTATGTGTTTATTTGGCTGCATTGGGTTCCAGCTGTGGCATACAGGACCTTCCTTGTGTCATTGTGAGGTATTTTGTTGTAGTGCACAGATTCTCCAGCCATGGTCCCTGGGCTCTGGAGCATGAAGGAGCTCAGGGTTTTGGCGCATGGCTTCCAGAGTGCGAGCTCCAGGAGTTTGGGCTTGCAGGCTCTCCAGCTGCAGCACTTGGGCTCAGTTGTTCTGAGGCATGTGGGATCCTAGTTTCCCCACCAGGGATTGAACCCAGCATTGCAACGTGGACTGTTAACCACTGGGCCACCTGGGAAGTCCCTCATGGCCAAATTTTAAACTGAATTGCCAAAGAGAAAGGGATGAAGAGAAAACTACCTAGTTTCTATATGTTTCACCTTTTTGGCCAGAACATATCCATTTCCTCCTCATCCTCTGATTCAAAGCACTGTTCAAAATCCTGAATCTCTAGTTGCTGTGCAAATGTCTTTATTGGATCTCAGATGGGGTTGAGTGGGGATACCCTATCAACCGCTCTTCCAGTCATATGGCTTGTCAAACTCTGGAAAATCCACAATCTCTTAATTCTCTATTTACATGTTAGTTTCTGCTTGCAAACAGCTAGTTCTCACCTGAGCGCATCTCTTCTTTCTAACGACAGCCTAACAGTAATCAACGCATACGAATGCATTAAATTTTGCCAACCAATTGCCCCAGAGATGTGCTGTGCTGTGTTTAGACACTCAGTGGTGGCCGACTCTTTGTGACCCCGTGGACTGTAGCCCGCCAGGCTCCTGTGTCCATGGGGATTCTCCAGGCAAGAGTGCTGGAATGGGTAGCCTACCCCTTCTCCAGGGGATCTTCCTGACCTGGGAATTGAACCAGGGTCTCCTGCATTTGCAGGTGGATTCTTCACTAGCTGAGCTACCAGGGAAACCCAGAGCTACAAGTTCAGAAAGACTTTTTATCAAATGTCTCACAATGCATAGCATGAATCTCCACCTTTCCTTTCTCTGACATGCCATTTCCAAAAGCCTTCCCACTGTGACAACACCCCTTACTTATTTCTTATGGCTACTTTTCCTCTTGGAATAACTTCTGTACTGTAGCAAGCATACTAAAGAAATGTAAAACATTTTGAAAATGTTGAGCTCTTTTCCTATCTCAATAATTTTTCCTTCCTTCCCCCCAGTGCTTTCTCTGCTTCAAACTCCCCAGTAGATTTCTGTTGGATTTAAAATAGACTCTACCATGAGTTACTAAATGCTGTGTTGTGCATTTAGGATCTACATATTCAGTCTCCTCTGCCACCACTCTTATCTTATGCCACATTTACTTAGAATATTTTCTGTTTTTTGAACATGACCAGCTCCTATCTTTGTATTAGTTGATCTCGTTGCCTATGAATGACCTTCCTTCCTTCTTTGTTTCCTTTCTTTTCTTCCCTCCCTCCCTCCTTCTTTCCTTCTTTCCTCCTCTCTGTTAGAACATACAGTCCGTGAGACTAAAAACTGATTCACTTTTATTCAAAGACTATTATATACATAGGCAAGAACAGAGACTGAGCCTTCATAACACATATTTACTGAATGAATGAATGACCTCTTCTGGAGGAATTGACAGTAATAAATTTTACAACTAATCCTTGATATCTAGAACTAGGAGCGACTTTACTGACAACTGAGTATGTCCCATCCCCCAACTTAATAGGTAAATAATTGAGTAATGGAAGATGCAAGATTGAGACTATTTGAAACATTGGCTTTTCTACCTACATATACTGTGATTCTATAAAGTGATTTATTCCAAATATCCAACCAGTTATTCTCAGGGACCAAGAGTTGCTATATTATATTTCATTTGGAGTCAATGACTGAATGAGTTGTTGCTGTATAGAAGATCTTCTCTTTGCTCAAAATAATTAGTCAATGGAATCAAAGATAGACATAAATAGTGACATGGTAACTCTCAGAAGATTTCAATAAAGATGAGATAGAACATTTTTGCTGTTAAATATTAAGCTCTGTGGCTAGTAAAGCAGTAGTTGGCACACTGCAGTCATGAGCCAAATGTAGCCCACCCATTTTTGTAAGTCGAGATTTATTGGAACAAAATAATATTCATGTGTGTACTGTCTATGGCTGCTTTCTACTACAAAGGCAGAAACTACTCACAGTTGCAGAGACAGATGGTTCCTCAAAGCCTAAAATATTTACTATTTGGCCCTTAAAAGCTTTTGTCCATACCTATAAGTAAACTACTCTCCCTGGAACCTCCTTGCCCCATCCCTTATCCCCACACCACAAATGTGTATTAACTTATTAAAATATGGAACTGTCTCACTGAGAAATTTTAAAAATACATGCTACTTCTTATCCAAATGCAGAATTATGCCTCCTTTTAACCATTGTCTCTATTGATAAGCATCCTTCTTTAGCAGGATTCTGACACATGAAGATGTTTCACAAGAAAATTGAAAAAATAACACTGAGCTAATGAAAGATTGTATGCAGATCAAGAATCAACAGTTAGAACTGGATATGGAAAACAGACTGGTTCCAAATCAAGAAAGGAGTATGTCAAGGCTGTATATTGTCACCCTGCTTATTTAACTTATATGCAGAGTACATCATGAGAAACGCTGGGCTGGCTGAAGCACAAGCTGGAATCAAGATTGCCAGGAGAAATATCAATAACCTCAGATACGCAGATGACACTGCCCTTATGGCAGAAAGCAAAGAAGAACTAAAGAGCCTCTTGATGAAAGTGAAAGAGGAGAGTGGAAAAGTTGGCTTAAAACTCAACATTCAGCAGACTAAATCATGATATCCAGTCCCATCACTTTATGGCAAATAGATGGGGAAACAATGGAAACAGTGACAGACTTTATTTTTTGGAATCCAAAATAACTTCAGATGGTGACTGCAGGCATGAAATTAAAAGACACTTGCTCCTTGGAAGAAAAGCTATGACCAACCTAGACAGCATATTTAAAAGCAAAGACATTACTTTGCCAACACAGGTCCATCTAGTCAAGGCTATGGTTTTTCCAGTAGTCATGTATGGATGTGAGGGTTGGACTATAAAGAAAGCTGAGCACTGAAGAATTGATGCTTTTGAACTGTGGTATTGAAGAAGACTTTTGAGAGTCCCTTGGACTCAAGGAGATCCAACCAGTCCATCCTAAAGGAGATCAGTCCTGAGTGTTCATTGGAAGGACTGATGTTGAAGCTGAAACTCCAATACTTTGTCCACAAGATGCGAAGAGCTGACTCATTTGAAAAGACCCTGATGTTGGGAAGGATTGAAGGTGGGAGGTGAAGGGGATGACAGAGGATGAGATGTTGGATGGCATCACTGACTCAATGGAGATGAGTTTGGGTAAACTCCGGGAGTTGGTGATGGACAGGGAGGCCTGGCAGGCTGCAGTCCATGGGGTTGCAAAGAGTTGGATGTGACTGAACAACTGAACTGAACCGAAAAGGGTAATAATTACAGTGTTAAAAGTTCTCATTCAATTATAAAACACCGAATAGTGTGTAAAATTACTCCCTATCTCACTGAAGCATCCTCTTACACATTTTATGAGAAAAAGTTAGGTTCTGAGAGAGAAGTGTGTAGAATATCACGTAAATTGGATGGAACTTGAGACTGATTACAAAGCAGAATCTAGAACAGATGTATTGAAAGCCTGACCCAAAGTCCAAAGAAAATGAAGATATGAGCAATGTGTCATCTTTTAAGGTTTTGATTTTTTTTGTCCCTAGTCATTTAATAGTGATAACAAGTACAAGACCAGTAGCATTTATTGAGTGCACACAGTTGCGTAAGTCTGCATGAGAGACACTTGATAGTTAATACCTTATTTACCTTTTCTAACATTTCACTTTTAAAATATAGAAACTGAGGCTAACAACATTTGTGTTTCCAGGGAAACACATTCACTGAGTGACTTTTATTGCATTGGGAGATTTATTTTCAGTTTTTGTTTGCTCCTAAGACTGTAACCTTTGCAATCAGTTGTACTGTTCCCACAGAGTCAGTCTTCTTTCATGTCAACTGCCTGTAAAGCGCTTTGAAACCTCTTAGTTTTTCTTCATAAGCAAACACAACAGGGTTCTGTGATTTGAATGATTTGAGGTTGGCAACCCTTACACAACTTCTGGATCTCCGTGTTCCGTGGTCATCAATCCCTGATTTCTTTTATTAGTATTAATTAAGACTTACCAGATTCTGAAAGAGATGAACACTAATACCAGGTGAATGCGGAAGCTACAGTAATTAATCAGAAGTGTGAGGTAAATTTTGTTAACCCATCCTTCCAGATTGGGAAAGAAAAGAACAGAGGTGGTAAAAAAAGAAAAAAAAAAAAAACTTTCTCAAATTTACAAAGGAAGGATTGCTTAGAGCCTCTATTCAGATCAAAGTCAATATGTTTCTGATAAAAATAATGCTACTTGGGTGGTCCCCAGTGAACCAGATCTTCTGGTATGCCCGCTCTTGTGTGATTTCCTTCCATATTGACTGAGCTTGACTGTGAATGTAGCTTTAGTGTGTGTGTGTGTGTGTGTGTTGTGTGTTAGTCACTCAGCCATGTCCGGCTCTCTGCGACTCCATGGACTGTAGCTCACCAAGCTCCTCAGTCAGTGGAATTCTCCAGGCAAGAATACTGGAGTGGGTTGCCATTCCCTTCTCCAGGGGATCTTCCTGACCCAGGGATCAAACCTGGGTCTCCCACATTCCAGGCAGATTTTTGACCATGTGAGGCACCAGGGAAGCCCCAGCTTTAGTGTACTGCTAGTGTAACGTAAGCTGAGGCTTGGTCTGTGTTTGCGCAGTGGGTCCTGTTCTTTTGGATTTAGCTCTTGGGACACTTCCTGCCAGAACCCAGGTCTCATTCTGAGGGAAGTCCAACTAGCCATATGGAGAGCCATTTGGGGGCAATTCCAGGCTCAAGCTGAGCTCCCAGGGGACGGCCAGCACCAACTTGAGAAGCGCCATGTGCATGAGCCATCTTGAAAGCAGATCTGTTGGCCAGAGTCAAATCGTCCCATCAGATGCAATAAGGAGTGAAGACTGCAGCCCGAGCCAAATTCCAAAATTGTCGGCAAATAAATGTTGTTTTTCTATGTTTAGATCTCTAAGTTTGGGGTGATTCATTCTCCAGCAATAAATAACCAAACATTTCAGAGTCGTTTTCTGCTATATTGCAACACTCTGGCTCACAAGCAAAATGACCAAGGTTTTTTATACCAAGATCCCATCAACACCTTACCTTTCTTGGTCTAGAAAAACCTTAAACCTAATAGCATGCATTCTGTGCATTGTTTAATAGAAAAATAATGTAACTCACTCACTGACATTAAGATGTGTGCCTGTCTCTCTCTCTACATCCTGATGGTAGGGAAAGGTCCCAGAGGTTCTAAAGTGGGAAGGAGCCAGGTAGGCATGAGGCTGAATCTGCCTACCAGTCTGTGGCCTTGGCCAAGGCACTGAACCTACCTAATCATCTGTTTGCTTGTCTCTAAACTGCACAAGATGATCATTCTCAGCTTGTAAGATGGATCAACATAAATGTGTGTAGATGATTCTACTATCATCTTTGCCCTATGAAAGTGTTAGTCAAGCAGTTGTGTCTGACTCTTTGTGACCCCGTGGACTGCAGCCCACCAGGTTCCTCAGTCCGTGGAATTCTCCAGGCAAGAATCCTGGAGTGGGTAGCCATGCCCTTCTCTATGGGATCCTCTCAACTCAGGGTTTGAATCCAGGTCTCCTGCACTGTGGGCAGATTCTTTACCGGCTGATACCCATAGAAGGTCTTTAATACATGGTAGTTTCTTTTGCTACTTTTTGCAGACAGTAAACAATATCTTTCTTTGTAAAAAATTTGAAAGAATTGCAATTCTTCTAGAATTGACCAGCTGATTAAGATCTACAGTTTATGCCAGGGGAGCAAGTTTTTAGGCATAAAGCTCTAGCTCTGATAACTTGAGGCAAAAAAAATGCAACAGTTATTCTAGAAATGGGGAATAGAAGTCAGCCTTGCCAATAATATCTTCCTTGGCTTCCCCATTTCATGCAATGACCCCCTTGGAACTTCAGAGCCCAGAATCTGAAAGCCAAATTGGAGACTTCTCTTAAAAAGCATTTTCCCCTCAATTACTCCTTCCATGTCAATTTTATTCTGGCATAATTCAACTCTCAAGAGATGCGAATGATTTCTTCCTTATTCCTCCTGAACTATTGTTGATAGGTGGAAACTTTGGGAAAGAAAGCCCTGAAGAGGTTTGACATCAGTGAAGCAGATAAAGACATCAATGGAGAACGGTGCAGAATTCGGGCAGGGGACACTCAACAGTCTCAGAACGGCACATGAAATCACCAGTGACTGTGAAGTGAGATTTCGTAATTCCCTTTGTAAAGTGCTCCTCTTTAAACTGTGCTCCTCTTTAAAGTCTCCATGTTTAAAGAATGCTCTTTCTCTTCACCAGGGGAGCTCAGGAAGAAGATACAGCAATGAATAATCAATGCACACTTCAAAGCATGGAACACTAGGAAATGATTGATGTGTGACAGCACTCACATGTCAGGTTCCCCTCCATGACATTAACATGCAATCTGCAAAAGAAGCCTTGTTTAAGATGTTCACCGATCAGAGCACAGGGGAAAAAAAAAAATATATATATATATATATATATATATATGATACTTTCTGCAAAGAAGGGACTTTATCTCAAACCTATAGCAGGCAAGAAGAAAACAGGAAATCAAACATTAAATGTTGAAATGTTGGTGACAGCTTAAAGTGAGCAAAAAATAAAAAAAATACAGCACATCTGGAGAGTTTATTCTAAGACCATTACTGAGCCTTTCTCCTCCTTCCTTCCATCTCCCTCACCACTTTGTGACAGACTGGGATCAAGGGAGCTCTACCTTCAATAGGTCAAACCCAGGAATGTCTTGTAAAAGTATTCATTGTTCTGTGCTGGGTTTTGTTGTGAGCTAGACATCTTACTGGAAAGTCGAAACTGAAATTCATAGAGTATATCAAGGAACCAGAGTGAGGAAAGGGATATGGTGACTGTCCTCCTGCAGAGGTCTGGAGGATAACTCTGTTTCTATAGGAGACCAGTGTGGAGAGTCAGTGATGTATCTGGGATAAAAAATTAAAGTTTAACATAGCATAGAATGTCCTTGAAGGGAGAAGTTATGTGACAGTTTTTGGAAGGAGAGTGGCTTATAGATTGCATATTTTCTCTGAAATATGGACAACTGAGGCTTTGCTGATTTATATTTAGTTGATATTTCTTTATAGTGGATGCAAAGGTAAATTGAACTGGATATAATAAATGGTTATTGAGCATCTGCTGAGTGTCTGGTGTGAGAATCAGTTCAAATAATACAGAGGCAATTGCAAAGCAAAACCATGAACAGAGGAGTTCCCGGTTATCCCAGCAGGTGGTTCAGACAGGCTTGTGAACTGGTCTGCAGCCAGGCTTCAAGGGCAAGTTCTCCTGCCCATGCTGCCCCTGCCTGACAGACTCCAGGCCCCTGTCTGATGCAGTCACTGCTGTCCTCACGGGCAGCAGCATTAGTGCAGCTGTCAGGATGCCACTGTCCCCTGCGTTCCCTGGCCAAGTGGAAAAAAGAGAGAATGTTCCTTCCTGTGTTTAAGTAGGACAGTTCCTGTTTTATATTTTAAAGAAATTTATGAAGCAGTGTTACCAGATGGTACTTATTGAACTTCTCCATCTCTTCATCAACATTCCCGCCTACTCTAGGTCCCAAAACAGATCCTTGAAGCCAGGCTGAAGTCACGCGAGACTATCAGAAACCACATTGTGTTCGGAATCGCTGATTCCTCCAGCAACCAAGACTCACCACCAGAGCTGATCCCTTCATGCCTGGCTCCTTCTTTCCTTTGAAATATTTCCCTTCATATTTCCCCATCCCAGCCCTTGAATGGATGTGCTCTTGGCAGATCTGCCCAACAGACTGCTGTCAGATAGGCTTAGATTTGTAAATCGCCTAGGCATGTCTAGGGTAGTTGATCCAGAAATATTTGAGGGATGTGTACTTGAGCACTGTGTAGGACTCTTTCTAACAGTCACATCCCTATGACCCTTGCCCATCTGTATAACCTCATTTCCAGTGCTTGTCATATTCATCCTACCTTCTACTCAACCCACCCACACTCTACGCCATACACTGTTTTACCTCTGGGCATTTGCCTATGCTGTTCTTCATAACATGTCTTTTTCCCCTTTCATTACTTAATAACGACTTTCTTATCTTTCAAGACAGTGGACTGTACTCTGTGATGACCTAGAGAAGAGAGCTGGTGGGGGAGGCAGGGGGAGGGGTGAGAGGGAGGCTCACAAGGGAAGGGATAAATGTAAACCTACAGCTGATCCACATTTTGTACAAAAGAAACTAACACAACATGGTGAAGCAATTATACTCCAATTAAAAAAAATTTTTAAAAAGAGTTGAAACACTTCATACTCTCTCCATCTGATAACGCTCTCATCATTGCTTCCTCAGTGTCTTGTGAACACCTGCATATATCATGGAGCCCATCACAAGGCTAACTCTGTTTTTGCTTGTTTATCCCCTTTGTTAAATCCTGAGTTCCTCAAGAACAAAATCCATCTTCTTTTATTCCCTATGCTGGGTATGTAATTAAACCCGAGTAACTGCTTGATAGTTGTTGAATGAAAGTCAAGACAGATGTTCATGTTTTCACATCAAACAAAACAATAACTGTAAATATCACCTGGAGTTACCAAGGAAAGCCACTGAAAAGAGATTGTCTCTCCTCTGGGAAGCACATGAAGAAACTAAGTGGAGAATGCATGTTTGCTCTATTGATTTCAATTCAGTGTCAAAGCCAGTGTCGAGAATGTGGGGCTTTATCTGATCCTTGAGTACAGCAGGGAAAGTAAAGGCAAAAGTGACTGTGGCTCTCTATATCTGGGCCCTGGGCTCTTTGAAACTCTTAGAGACTGTGTAAATCCCCCTTAGCAAATTATAATATTGATAGCCACTTGATATAAGTAAACTCAGAGAAAAAGCAGACATGCTATGTTGAAAGAATCACAAGAAACTTCCCTGCAATCTCTTGAGAAGTGACCACAACTGGTGAACAAACAAACCACTCAAATGATAAGTCAAAGCAAAGCAGCACAAGACAAGGCAAAACAAATACTCAAAGCTTAACAGCACTTTCACAAAAATGAAGGTGGTGGTACGAAGCTGAAGCGGTGCTGGTGATTGAATCACTGTTTTGTCTGACTCTTGCGACCCCATGCACTGTAGCCCACCAGGCTCTTCTGTCCATAGGATTTCCCAGGCAAGAATACTAGAGTGGGTTGCCATTTCCTTCTCCAGGGGATCTTCTCAACCCAGGAATTGAATCTGGGTCTCTGGCACTGCAGGTGGATTCTTTACTCACTGAGCCACCAGGGAAGCATGGAAACTTCTAAAGTCTCACGTGATTTTTCTTTTCTGACAGTGGTGGTCAGATGTTCTGGGAGACTCATTTCTCCAAGACACAGTCTAGAAAAGATGGTGCTAGTTTTGGCCTGGTTGGTGTGGGAAGTCAAATTGCTAGATCTGAAGTTACCAAGACACTGGCACTCAGAGCCTTAAACAAAAGTTTGGCTGTGACTTTTTTTTTTTTTGGCTGTGACTTTTCACATATTTCTTCACAATCCCCGGTCTTCAATATGTGTCATTTATATTCCTTAAATTGTAGATGATACAATTTTGCTCAAGTGCCTTTTATAGGAAAAAAGGGAAAGCAGATGCTCATATTTTTTTGCAATGCTTTTCTAAAGAGAAGAAATGAGGCTATTTCTTAACTAAGTTTATGAGTCATGATATTGGTAAATCATAAACATATGGATTCTCATCTTCTGCAACAAATGATTTCTTGTGTCTATGTAAAATAATGGTTACATATAAAGAATTGCTTTATCTTTTTAACATTTTATTTAAATAAAAATTTCAAATATATACAAGAGAAGAAATAGAAGGTAAACAAATATGCATATAATCATCCCACAGCTCAACAATTATCAATTTATAACCAATTTAGCATTATCTCTCCCTTGACTCACTTTCCCCTTTGCACATATATTATTTTGAAGCAAATCTATGACATATCATTTCACTAGTAAGTATTTCAGTATGTATGAGTTACTTTAATATGAACTGAAACATTTTTTAGTTCACTACATTAAAAAAAAATAATATTTACCCACAAAAGAAAGAAAAGTATTGATCCAAATAAATTAAGTAGTCTGCTTCCTGTCAATAATAAGGACACCTATCTCTATTTCAACTGATGTCTTCATTCCATTTGATGTATCAATAGCTATCGAAAGAAAGAGTCCTGAAATGAATTATTACCCTTAGGGGACATGCTAAGAGGACTTCCCTGATAGCTCAGTTGGTAAAGAATCTTCCTGCAATGCAGGAGACCCCAGTTCAATTCCTGGGTTGGGAAGATCCGCTGGAGGAGAGATAAGCTACCCACTCCAGTATTCTTGGGCTTTCCCTGTGGCTCAACTGGTAAAGAATCTGCCTGCAATGCAGGAGACCTGGATTTGGTCCCTGGGTTGGGAAGATCCCCTGGAGAAGGGAAAGGCTACCCACTCTAGTATTCTGGCCTGGAGAATTCCATGGACTGTATAGTCCATGGGGTCACAAAGAGTCGGACATGACTGAGCGAAATATGCTAAGTACTGAATGACCCTTGTTCATTCCTGTTTAACCTTTGCTTCTTTAACATTTTTCATTGATTAACTGATTCATTCAGTCATGCATAAATGGTATACTGAGGACCTGTTATGGACCAGGCAGCAATACTTAATTCTGAAAGTTTATTAGGACTTTTGCCTTGTGGGAACTCGGACCCTTGTAGGAGAGGTGAGCAAAAAGATAACTGCAACGCAGTATAAGGACTACTGGGCTCTCGGGGCTAAGGACAACCTTTAGGTATATAGGTCTTACTTGCTTCCTTCTTTGCCTCCCCGAGTTAATAAGGGTTTTCATGAATCTCTGTGAAGATGCAACTTCAGGGTATCTTCTTGGTGTTCTTGGTACCGCTCCCTGATTACCTAAAAGGTAGTCAGACTTTCTGCAGATTTCATGAAAGAAGAATATTCCCCATTCCTCATGTTAGCAGTTCCAAAGTATACAGTGTTACTGTGTGTGTGTATGAGCTTAGTCACTCAGTCGTATCCAACTCTTTACGACCCCATGGACTGTAGCCTGCTAGGCTCCTTTGCGCATGGGATTCTCCAAGCAAGAATACTGGAGTGGGTTGCCATGCCCTCTTCCAGGGGATCTTCCCAATCCAGGGCTCAAAGCCAGGTCTCCTGCATTGCCAATAGATTCTTTACCATATGAGCAACCAGGGAGACTCCTATACATTTTATAGAGGTTGGTGTGAATTATCAACCTATTTCCAATAGAAAAAAAAAAATCCTTTCTTCTTTTTTAGAAGTCATGTACCTTAGCCTTAAAATAAGGCAAGTCTCCCAGAAGAAAAAAAAAAAATAGCTCCATTACTTCCAAATTAGGGGAACACAATTTTCACATGCTATTGATTTAGGGCATTCTCATTATCAAAGGGCAATTATTTCTGTCCAGAAGAAACATCTGGGGACATTTTGAGAGAAAAGAAGACAGATCCTTTTGGGTTCTGGATGAAGGGAGCAGAATCTTTTGGGAGAAATCTTGGGTGGAGTACAGGAGGAGAGGGGCGGAGTACCCACAGGGAGGGAGACACAGGATCAAAGTAACAGCCTCATCTGAGGTTACAGAACTCCAAGAGAAGTACTGTGACATGGAGCACTGCTAGGGTGTGCCCAAAGCCTGGATGACACCAGAGACTCTCATCAACTAACAACCTGACTTCCTTATTTTTTTAAAAATTAAAAACCTGAAAAAAATGAAACAGTAAAGAGCTTAAGGTAGCAAGAATACATTGACCCACCACTCGGAATAAAATAAAAACCAAGTAATTTAAATAATAACTTGGCATATTTGCCTCATATGTTTGTTTCTAAAAATACATAACTCATATGCAACACATGTGCAACAACTGTGTAATAAGGATGGGGACACTACAGAAGGCATTATCCATTCCGCCACTAATAATCATTTTAAAACTAAGAGTAAAATCACAACATGACTGTTATCCGCATCATATATATCTCTAGGTGCCAATTGTGAGGGGCTTCCCAGGTGGCTCAGTGGGTAAAGAACCTGCCTGCCAATGCAAAATATGAAAGAGATGAGCGTTGGGTTCCTGGGTCGGGAAGATCCCCTGGAAGCGGGCATGACAACCCACTTGAGTACTCTTGCCTGGAGAATCCTGTGGACAGGGGAGCCTGGTGGGCTACAGTCCATGGGATCACAAAGAGTCAGATGCGACTGAAGCGACTTAGTACAGGAGGACGTCAATTGTGAGAGTTTCTTAAAGGTGTCTTCTGAGGGAGAGAATTGGCTTCTGGCGTAAATAAAAATGCATTTTTTTAACCTACCTTCAAGATTACGGTTTCTTTCCTCTGCATGTCCTGTCTATTGATGACTCCCTTAAAGATATTCTTCATACTTGTTGCTGTATTTTAAAATTTTATTTGTAGCATTCCTTTTGATTCTCCTTTAGATTTCCACCTCTTTCCTGATATTACTTATTTGGTCTTGTGTGTTGCCTGCTTTTTCCACTATATCCTTTAAAGTATTCATTGTAGTTACTTTAAATTTGCTCATTTGTAGCATTTCTTTTTAGATTCCACATATTAGGAACGCAATACAGTATTTTTCCTCTGTCTAAATGACTTCACTCAGTATGATGATGTCTAGGTTCATCCATTGGAGAAGGCAATGGCACCCCACTCCAGTACTCTTGCCTGGAAAATCCCATGGATGGAGGAGCCTGGTGGGCTGCAGTCCTCGGGATCGCTAAGAGTCGGACACGACTGACTGACTTCACTTTGACTTTTTACTTTCATGCATTGGAGAAGGAAATGGCAACCCACTCCAGTGTTCTTGCCTGGAGAATCCCAGGGATGGGGGAGCCTGGTGGGCTGCCATCTCTGTGGTCGCAGAGTCAGACACGACTGAAGTGACTTAGCAGCAGCAGCAGCAGGTTCATCCATGTTGCTGCAATTTTGGTATTATTTAATTCTTTTTAATGACTGAGTAATAGTTCATTGTATATATATACAACAGTACAACACCTTCTTTATCCATTCCTTTGTTAATGGGCATTGAGGTTGCTTCCATGTCTTGGCTGCTATAACCAGTGCTACAATGAACATCGGGGCGCATGTATCCTTTTGGACCGTGCTTTTCTCTGGATATGTGGCCAGAAGTGGGATTGCAGGGTCATATGGTAGCTCTATTTTTAGTTTTCAAAGGAACTTCCATACTGTTCTCCATAGGGTGGAGCCTTTTTTCTTGTTATCTAAGACTTTCACTTTTCACTTTCATGCATTGGAGAGGGAAATGGCAACCCACTCCAGTGTTCTTGCCTGGAGAATCCCAGGGACGGCGGAGCCTGGTGGGCTGCTGTCTATGGGGTCACACAGAGTCGGACACGACTGAAGGGACTTAGCAGCAGCAGCAGCAAGACTCCTCTTATCCCTCTTTAATGAGATAGGAAGGCTGAAGGACTGAAATAAGGAGCGGCTTCCTTTCTCTAAAATTCGATGACAACATTTGCTCTTTTCCCAGTCCTTATTCTTGAAGATTGGAACTTTATTAAGGAAATAGTCCTGGGAAGGTTTTATCATAAATACTATTCCATCCTTGCTAAGGTGGGAAGTGGACTGTGAAGTGATGGTGATGGGTGTTCTTGGATCATTCCTGTGACAGTCTCGTGAGATCCTGAAGGAACCCAAAGTATGAGGGTATCGATGACTGGTCCATAGTTCACACCTGACCTTCAGCAACTTGTCAAAATAATGAGTTAAGTGTTTCTACTGGCTTTTGGCATTCATTGGCTTCTGCTCTTGTATCTCTCTGAAGCAAACTTCTCTCCAGATTTCAGTAAGGTGCTTTGTCCTCTGGTCTCACTTACCTGGTAAGTCCAAGAAAAGCTACTGAGTTTCTATTTGTTCTTGTTGTAAGGATGAACGTGATGAGTTCCATGCTTTTTACATGTCAGAGTTGAAACAGAAAGTAGATGTAAATGTTTTTCTTATAGTGTGTTTTTCCAAGTTTTACAGAGAGCTTGAAAAAATTTGCACTCCCACAACATATGAGTAAAATTTCCTGTTTCTTCACTTTTCTCACATACTTGCCAGCAATTGCTATCGTTTTTAAAATTTGCCAAATTGATGGATGAAAAGTGGTTTCTTATTGTGAATTTTTAATTACAAGAGTCAGAACAGTCTTCCTATGAATTGATCGAATAGATGAACTTCCTGTTCAAAACTTTGGACCATTTTCCAATAGTGTTTTTTTCTCCCTTTCTTTTTTTTAAAAAAAACTTTAAGGTTTGTTATTCATTGGATATTATACATTGAGAAGCAGTAAATTTTCAATAATTTTCTTTTGGGTTTTTGAGTCTTATTAGAAAAACTTTCTCTAGTCTATGCTCTTTTATGTCTTACTCTATTCTTTTTTTTTTTTTTTTAATGTTTAGGTGGGTTTCCTGGTGCCTCGGACAGTAAAGAATTTTCCTGCAATGCAGGAACCCAGGTTCAACCCCTGGACCAGGAAGACCCCCTGGAGAAGGAAATGGCAACCCATTCCAGTATTCTTGCCTGGAGAATTCCATGGACAGAGGAGTCTTGTGGGCTACAGTCCATGGGGTTGCAAAGAGTCAGACATGACTGAGTGACTACCACTTCATTTCATATGTAGCATATCTTTTTGGGATTTTTTGTATTAACTGCCTATTATTTTAACATCGTAAAAAAAGCCAATAGTATATACACAATTCATCACTCTTCTGGTGCTTAGATGTTATTATCAACCAAGAACATTAATTTTATCACATATTTGTTTTCCAGTTGCTCAGTCGTGTCCAACTCTTTGTGACCGCATGGACTGCAGAATGCCAGGCTTTTCTATCCTTCATCATCTACTGGAGCTTGCTCAAACTCATGTCCATTGAGTCAGTGATGCCATCTGACCATCTCATCCTCTGTCTTCCCCTTCTCCTCCTGCCTTCAATCTTTCCCAGTATCAGGATATTTTCTAATGAAAATTTTATCAATTTTGTACAGTTTATATGTGATTATTTGGCACTCTAAAATAGCTTTTTCCCCCACTCATGAACATGTTATTTCTTCTAATTTATTCCTATAGGTCTTTTGTTTTTACATTCTTCTATACAGGTCTTTCACAGTTCAGTTGGTAAAGAATCCGCCTGCAATGCAGGAGACCCCAGTTTGATTCCTGGATTGGGAAGATCCACTGGAGAAGGGATAGGCTACTCATTCCAATATTCTTGGGCTTCCCTTGTGGCTCAGCTGGTAAATGATCCACCTGTAATGCTGGAGACCTGGGTTTGGTCCCTGGGTTGGGAAGATTCCTTGGAGAAGGGAAAGGCTACCCACTCCAGTATTCTGGCCTGGAAAATTCCATGTACTGTATAGTCCATGGGGTCACAAACAGTCAGAAACAACTGAGTGACTCACCCACATACAGGTCTTATATGTCCTTTTTAGGTTTATGTAGCTTATTGCTTATTTGAATGATATATTTGTTTTACCTAATAGTTTTCCAACTGATTATTTTTTAAGCATAGGACTGCTGCTGCTGCTCCTGCTGCTGCTGCTAAGTCGCTTCAGTTGTGTCTGACTCTGTGCGACCCCATGGACTGCAGCCTACCAGGCTTCTCCGTCCATGGGATTCTCCAGGCAAGAACACTGGAGTGGGTTGCCATTTCCTTCTCGGACTACTACTATATTTTCCTGCTGCTGCTGCTGCTGCTAAGTTGCTCCAGCCGTGTCTGACTGTGTGACCCCGTAGATGGCAGCCCACCAGGCTCCCCTGTCCCTGGGATTCTCCAGGCAAGAACACTGGAGTGGGTTGCCATTTCCTTCTCCAATGCATCAAAGTGAAAAGTGAGAGTGAAGTCGCTTAGTCGTGTCCGACTCTTAGCAACCCCTACAATTGTCTTTTTATTCAGTGTGCTAGCTGAAATCCCTAACTAATTCTATCAGCTTGACTATAGTTACTCATACCTTCTTTTTGGACAATCATTTGTTTAGGAGTAGTGTCAGTTTTGTTTCTTTCTTCCTAGCCCTCTTAACTACAGTTCTTTTTTTCTTTTATTTTGTTGGTTTGAGCATCTAATGCAATTTTGAATAGTACAGTGATTCTGACTTTGTATTTGACTAAAGAGAGGGCAGTGGCACCCCACTCCAGTACTCTTGCCTGGAAAATCCCATGGATGGAGAAGTCTGGTGGGCTGCAGTCCATGGGGTTGTTAGGAGTCAGGCACAACTGAGCAACTTCCCTTTCACTTTTCACTTTTATGCATTGGAGAAGGAGATGGCAACCCACTCCAGTGTTCTTGCCTGGAGAATCCCGAGGACGGCAGAGCCTGGTGGGCTGCTGTCTCTGGGGTCACACAGATTCAGACACGACTGGGGTGACTTAGCAGCAGCAGCAGCAAAGATAGTATGCTTCTAAAATTTTATCATATATATATATATATATTTCTTTTATGGTTAATTTAAAAATATTGTACATTTTCTCAAAAAAATATTTAGAGTCTGTTTTAGTGCAGAATTATTCACACACACACACTTATTGTTATTCAGTGCTGGGCACTTTTCTAAGCATCCTGTCATGCGTTATTTAATTTTATCTTCACAACACATTTATGGAGTAGGCACTATTATTATGGCTATTTTGAAGTAAAGGAAACAAACATACACCACTGATCAAGAATTTGAATCTAGTGAGATGTCTTATCCGAAATTGTCTGTTTTCAACCACCAGGCAATAATACCTCTCCTAAATTCACAAATATTTGCATCTGTTTTAACTGAAGCTTGTTAATTGTGCTGACCTTTATATCTGACTTTCTTGCCCTGTTCTTGCCTGTCTTATTTGTCATTTACTGAGAGTAGTGCTAAATCTCTCACTATGATTGTGTGTGTCAATTTTGTCACATAAATCATGTTTTGCTTTAAACAATTTGACATTTTATTCTGTAGTGTTACATTCAGAATTGCTATAGTTAGGTGATGGGTTACACAGTTTCATTGACATCTAGCTTTAAGAATTGCTCTTGAGAAATTGCATACTACCCTGATTCTTCACCAGTTATATGAAATCTGGTTTTTTCCCTCTCTGGAAGCTTTCAGGATTATTTCATTTTCCTCTGAAGTACTAAAACTTTAAGATGAAGTGCCTTGGCATGTGTGTATGTGTATGTATATTTTGTTTCCATACTATGCACTTTTTTTTGTTTCCTCTGCATTCTTTCATCTTTTGCTTCTTTTGGCCATTGAATTTATTGCAGGGATTTCTACAAATAACAAGTGATCTATGTTTTATTCCTAAATAAGGAGACATTGAAATGTTGAGTGTAAGCTGTGTACATAGAAGGATTTTTCAACTGGCACACTTCACCGGAGGGAAATTGAACACGGATCTAGAAGTTTCTTTTGGGGATGCCTGAATATTAATATCTATATGGCTTTTCTCTTGGATGGCTTTATTTAGCTAAATTAGAATCCTTATGCACCTTCCCTTGGGGTTTTGAGTTACACTGTGGCACTCAGGGCCTTCCCTAGTGGTTCAGATGGTAAAGAATCTGCCTGTAATGCAGGGTTCAGTCTGTGGGTTGGGAAGATCTGCTGGGGTAGTCACTCCAGTATTCTTGCCTGGAGGATTCCATGGACAAGAGGACCCTGTCCATAGGGTCGCAAAGAGCTGGACACAACTAAATGACTATCACTTTCACTTTCACTGGCACTCTAGGATGAAAGTGGGGGAGGAGAAAAAGAGGTCTTACTTTTCAATATATAGATCTTCCTTACATCCTAATAAATCCATCATAAGCTGAAAAAAATTCATTCAATAACTCATCTACAGACCATCCTAGCTTAGCAGAGCCTACATTAAATGTGCTCAGAACACTTACATTAGCCTAAAGTTGGGCAAAATCATCTAATGAAAAGCCTATTTTATCATAAAGTGTTGAATATCTCATGTAATGTACTGAATACTGTGATGAAAGTAAAAAACAACATGTTGTTGCTGTTCGGTCACGAAGTCATATCCAACTCTTTCAGATCCCACGAACTGCAGTGCGTTAGACTTCTCTGTCCTTCACTTTCTTCTTTAGTCTGCTCAAACTCATGTCCACTGAGCCAGTGACGACATCCAGCTACCTCATCCTCTGTCACCGCCTTCTCCTCCTGACCTCAGTCTTTCCCAGCATCACTGTCTTTTCCAATGAGTCTGTTTTTTGTTTCAGGTGGCCAAAATATTGGAGCCTCAGCTTCAGCATCATTCCTTTCAATGAATATTCAGGGTTGATTTCCTTTGGGATTGACTGGTTTGATCTACCTGCAGTCCAAGGGATTCTCAAGTATCTTCTTCAGGACCACAGTTCAAAGCATCAGTTCTTCAGCACTCAGGCTTCTTTATGGTCCAACTCTCACATCTGTACATGACTACAGGAAAAACCATAGATTTGACTATACAGACCTTTGTCAGCAAAGTGATGTTTCTGCTTTTTAATACACTGTCTAGGTTTGTTATATCTTTTCTTCCAAGGAGCAAGTGTTTTTAAATTTCTTGACTGCAGTCACCATATGCAGTGATTTTGGAACCCAAGAAAATGAAATCTGACACTGTTTGCAGTTTTTCCTCATCTATTTGCCATGAAGTGATGGGACTGAATGCCATGATTTTTGTTTTCTGAATGTTGAGTGTTAAGACAGCTTTTTTGTTCTCCTTTTCTCCTTTAGCAAGAGGCTCTTTAGTTCCTCTTCACTTTCTTCCATTAAGTGGTATCATCTGCATATCTGAGTTTGTTGATATTTCTCCCAGCAATCTTGATTCCACCTTGTGAGTCATCCTGCCCTGCATTTCTCATGATGTACTCTGCATAGAAGTTAAATAAGCAGGGTGACAAAATACAGCCTTGACATACTTCTATCCCAATTTTGAACCAGTCCGTTGTTCCATGTCTAGTTCTAACTGTTCCTTTTTATCCTGCATACAGGTTTCTTAGGAGGCAGGTAAGGTGGTCTGGTATTTCCATATTTTCAAGAATATTCCACAGTTTTTGTGATCCACACAGTCAAAGGCTTTAGTATAGTCAATGAAGCAGAGGTAGATTTTTTTTTTTTTTTAATCCCTTGCTTTTTCTATGGTCCAGAGGATGTTGGCAATTTGATCTCTGGTTTCTCTGCCTTTGTAAACCCAGTACATCTGGAGGTTCTAGGTTCGCATACTGCTGAAGCCTAGCTTAAAGATTTTGAGCATAATCTTGCTAGCATGTGAAATGAGTGCAATTGTATAAAAATTTGAACATTGTTTGGCATTGCCTTTCTTTGGGATCAGAATGAAAACTGACTTTTACCTGTCCTGTGGCCACTGCTGAGTTTTCCAAATTTGCTGGAGTGATGAGTGCAGCACTTTAGCATCATCATCTTTTAGGATTTGAAATAGCTCAACTGGAGCTAGCTTTGTTCATAGTAATGCTTCCTAAGGCCCACTTGACTTCACACTCCAGGATGTCTGGCTCTAGGTGACTGATCACACCACCATGGTTATCTAGGCCATTAAGACATTTTTGTACAGTTCTTCTGTGTATTCTTGCCACTTCTTCTTAATCTCTTCTGCTTCTGTTAGGTCTTTCCTATTTTTGTCCCTTATTGTGCCTATCATGCATGAAATGTTCTCTTGGTATTTCCAATTTTCTTAAAGAGATCTCTAGTCTTTCCTGTTCTATTGTTTTCCTCTATTTCTTTGCATTGTTCACTTATGAAGACTTTCTTATCTCTCTTTCCCATTCTCTGGAACTCTGCATTCAATTGGGTATATCTTTGCCTTTCTCTTTCATCTTTCGCTTCTCTTCTTTCCTCAGCTATTTGTATGGCCTCTTCAGACAACCACTTTGCTTTCTTGCTTTTCTTTTTCTAAGACATAGTTTTGGTCATCACCTCCTGTACAATGTTATGAACCTCCGTCCTTAATTCTTCAGGCACTCTGTCTACAGATCTAGTCCTTTGAATCTGTCACCTCCACAGTATAATCAAAAGGGATTTGATTTAGGTCATACTTGAAGGGCTTAACGGTTTTCCCTACTTTCTTCAATTTGAGCCTGAATTTTGCAATAAGGAAATGATGATCTGAGCCACTGTCAGCTCCAGGTCTTGTTTTCCTGACTGTATAGAGCTTCTCCATCTTTGGCTGCAAAGAATATAATCAATCTGATTTAGGTATTGACCATCTGGCGATGTCCATGTGTAGAGTCTTCTCTTGTGTTGTTGGAAGAGGGTGTTTGCTATGACCAGTGCATTCTCTTGGCAAAACTCTGTTAGCCTTTGCCCTGCTTCACTTTGTACTCCAAGGCCAAATTTGCTTGTTACTCCAGGTATCTCTTGATTTCCTACCTTTCCATTCAGTATCCTACAATGAAAAGGATATATTTTTTTGTGAATTAGTTCTTGGAGTCTTGTAAGTCTTCATAGAATCATTCAATTTCAGCTTCTTTGACCTTAGTGGTTGGGCATCAACTTGGATTACTGTGATGTTGAATGGTTTGTCTTGGAAGTGAACCAAGTTAACTCTGACATTTTTGAGATTGCACCCAAGTACTGCATTTCAGAGTCTTTGTTGACTATGAGAGCTACTCCATTCCTTCTAAGGGATTCTTGCTCATAATAGTAGATAATGGTCATCTGAATTAAATTCGCCCATTCCTATCCATTTTAAATCACTGATTCCTAAAACATTGCTGTTCATTCTTGCCATCTCCTCTTTGACCACATCCAATTTACCGTGATTCATGGATCTAACATTCCAGGTTCCTATGTAATATTGTTCTTTACAGCATCGGACTTTACTGTCACCACCAGACACAACCACAGCTGAGTGTTGTTTCTGCTTGGCTTAGCCTCTTCGTTCTTTCTGTAGCTATTTCTTTGCTCTTCCCTAGTAATATATTGGATACCTATGGACTTGGGGGGCTCATCTTTCAATGTCATGTCTTTTTTCCTGTTCATACTGTTTATGGGGTTCTCAAGGCAAGAATACTGAAGTGGTTTGCCATTCCCTTCCCCAGTGGTTACAGTGCATGGTTACATGCATATAGAATGATTATTCAGTGTACTGGTTGCTTACACTCATGATCTCATGACTGACTGGGAGCAAACTCACCGCCCCTGCCCAGCATCACAAGAAAGTAGCCGACAGCATATTGCTAGCCTGGGAAAAGATTACAATCCAAAATTTTAAATATTACTTCAAATGAATGTGTATTGCTTTTGCACCATTGTAAAGTTGAAAAATCCTAAATCTAACCCTGATAAGTGGTGGATCGTTTCTATAGTTGTTTGCTTGACTTGCTTTTTGGTGTTTTCAAGGGTACTACACCCTGCCCTCACCTGCACAGAGACTAGAAATGTCCATCCTTTCCAGAGAATCCTCTTAAAAAAAAAAAAAAATTCCTTCTTTTTTTTAAATTGGAGGCTAATTACTTTACAATATTGTAGTGTTTTTTGTCATACATTGACATGAATCAGCCATGGCTGTACATGCTGATGTTCATGTACATGTTCAGCTGTACATGCTGAACCCCCCTCCCTCCTCCCTCCCCATCCCATCGCTCAGGATTGTCCTGAGAATCCTCTTTCTATTTTGTTATGGTTGAGGGAATGGGGAGAGGGGGATGAGTGAGGAAGAAGGGAGGGGGATCCGGGCTTCAGCTCCTTTAGAGTACACTTCAATCAATGCAAATCCATTCCTCCCTCTGCTTTCAGAGGCTCGCGGCATTTTTAATGCCTGAACTTTCAGCATTCTGAGACTTAAATTAGTTGCTTCTTCTTGTTCTTGTTTCACACTTATGTCCTTTATTTATAGTCACTTCGTCATTATTTATTTTTGTACTTGAGGGTTAATATTTTATTTATTTGTTTGGCTGCACAGCTCTTCTTTGAAGCACTCGGGATTTTGAGCTCCATTGCTGCATGTGAGATCTGTAGTTGCAGCATAAAGGATCTTTCAGTTCCTGCATACGGATTTAGTTCCCTGACTAGGGATCAAGAGTTGGCCCCCTGCATTGGGCTTGTGGAATCTAAACCACTGGACCACCAGGGAAATCCTGGATTAATATATATTTTTTTAAAGTCAGTTTTAGTTGGCTTTATGAGTTGAATAGAGATTTAGCCATATTTAGGATATTTAACCAAGAGTTTATCTGATACACTTTCAAATCAGCATTTCATTCTCCTATTCCATTTATGTGTTCTCGGGTATCATTTATATTGTTCATTGCCGTCTCTCTGAATATCTTAAACATACTTATTTCCAAGTGGCTTTTGTATTGCCGTGGGAAGTGAACAGCCCTGTGTTTAGTCCAGTTGACTTTCTCTCACAATACAGTTTGCTTCTGGGTTTTGCTGCTTACTGCTTCCTCTGTTGACTTCTCCAATAATCCAGTATGTGTCCTTCTTTTTAATAAGCAGAGGTTTATTTTTTTTTGGGGGGGGAGGGCATGGGATTAGTTTCAAGTTTGTGTCTTTTTTTATTATTCTTTCTTTTTAAACCAGTTTTTACATTATTTTTTTGGCTACATGTTTTCTCCATGTTCAGTCGTGTGAAGATGGGATTTTTTTTAGATGAAATAACCCATAGAGTTTATCTTTCCCTAATGTATAGCTAAGCCTAGTGATGAACACACCCAAGCTTATTTAGCAGTTGTATAAGGTTTGATTGTTGAAATATTTTCTTAAGAGGACACTTAACAAATTCTGCCATCTCTTTATCCAGATTCTAACACAGTACCTGGCACGTTTTAGTGGATTACAAATATTTGTTGGATAAATGCTTGACAGGAAAGGTGATCAAGGATCAGAGAATAGCATTGGTTTTAAAAGGAACATGTTGGGAGGGAGCTGTCAAAAGAGCAAACTTGGTGATTGAGATTCCAGAGATAAATCCATCTGTCTACACACTGTGTTACTGGGCTGAACCAAATTAACCAAAGAACAAAAGAAAATTAATTTAAAATTTTCGTATCTCAGAAGATTTTTTACTAATGTTACTAATATTAACGACAACTCAGCAGAGATAATGAATAGAAATACACATGAGATGATCTACACTGCCTGCTACTGAGCATCAAATAAAGATAAGAAGCCAAGGATATTCCACACACCAGTTACTAGGCCTTTTCTAGTAACTTTTTTTTTTTTTTCTGTCTTTTGGCTGTGCTGAGCGGCATGTAGGATCCTTAGTCCCCTGACGAGGGATTGAACTCATGAAGTGAAAGCATGGAGTCTAAACCACTGGGCCACCAGGGAAGTCCCTAACCCATTTTAAAATGATCCTTATACAGGATCAGTGGGCGTGAAGGCCAAAAACAGTGGCATGCTCACTTAGAAACTCTTCTCAAGGAATTCTCTCCCAAGAGCAAACCCGGGTGGGAAATAGATACTTGAAAATTTTTTCTCTCTGCAGAAGAGTGTTTGTTAACCTTGGCTGCACGTTGGAATCACATGGCAAGTCAAATATACTGCTCCCTGGGCCGCTCCCACCAGCCCACCCACCCAGGGGTTCTGATTTACTCAGTCCAGGCATCAGGATTTTATTCTGTAAAATTATTTTATATTCACAGATCATGCCTGCTTACCTGAATGTTAACATCTTCTATAACCTTGGTGCACTTATCAAAATTAAAAAATTAACATTGGTACAAAACTATAAAAAAAAAAAATGATGGAGACAAACATTTGATCACAATTTTCAGATCAGCTTCCCACCAGTCCTCAATGGAGCCTCCAGTTTTATCCCATCTCCATTATACTTCACGGAACGGCACATGACTGCTTTGTCTCTTACAAGACAAAGGCTTGTGAGACAGGCTTCTCGCAAATGTAAGACCCAGGCTTCTCAGACAAATGACCCAAGAGGAAATTACATGCACACCAATTATGTGCACACAAGCAACAGTGTGATTAAAAAGCTTTAGTCTCTCAGTTGTGTCCGACTCTTTGCGACCTCATGGACTATAACCCGCCAGGCTTTTCTGTCCATGGAATTCTCCAGGCAAGAATACTGGAGTAGGTTGCCATTCCCTTCTCCAAGGGATCTTCCCAACCCAGGGATCGTATCCAGGTCTCCCGCATTGCAGGCAGATTCTTTACTGTCTGAGCCCCCAGGGAAGCTCACATAAGCAATACTGCTTTTCAAAAAGTCTCTCACCCTGGACTGTATCTGATTGCATAAACCCTTCCGCCATTTCCAGCTGAGTTTATAGTTGAAAGGGAAAGGACAATTAAACAGGTAAATACCAACTGGGGCAAGACAAAACATGCTTTTTGAGGAGCTGTGCGGCTGCAACTTTAGCATAATTTCCTTTTCTCCAATATAGTGAAGGTGTATAAAAATAAATGAGGTGGCATACAGGGTGCTAAGCAGATTTGGTCCCTCATGCCTTTTCAAATATTTCTACCAGGTTTTCAGAGCAAAATCTGCTGCCAGTCATAGTGATTCACTGGGGAGGAGCTCTAAGAGGGAAAATAAATCATATGCTAATTCTCCAAGTTGGAGGGAGGTGGGGGAAGAAATGCCTGGCAGGGAAGGTCAAGGAAATACATCATAAGTAAGAAAATTTTCTAATAACCAAAATCCATCTTTGAAAACTTCCAGACTAGCTTATCTATACAGATTTCCATCTTTTTTCCCTGCTGAATACTACCATTTCTCTAACATCCTTATTTCATATAGTAAATTAGTAACGCAGAAATTCCTCTCTGAAATGAAGTCAGCATTCAGAGCAAAGGAACCCCAAAGCTGTTTGAAACTAGTCAGAGTTTTGGAACTAGCTCTCCTCAGGAAAGTACAGGTCATTATTCCCATCTTGCAGTCTCTGCAAGGGCTCATGTCCCTCTAGTATTGTAAATTCTCTTTCCAGCAAAAGCACTGGTCACAGATTGCAAGTCAAAGACAAAGGGCTGGGCACAGACCCAGTTTGAAATAGGTTAGCTTGTTTCTGGAGCATAGATTATGTTTTCTGTCAAGCCTCTGACATTTCTTTCTAGGTTCCAGAGTCTGTGCTTTGCTATTTAACTGCTGGTCCAATCCTGGGCTTCCCTTGGTGGCTCAGTGGTAAGGAATCAGCCTGCAATGCAGAAGCTTCAGGAGATGCGGGTTCAATCCCGAGGTCGGGGAGATTCCCTAGAGGAGGGCATGGCAACCCCCTCCAGTATTCTTGCCTGGAGAAACCCATGGACAGAGGAGCCTGGCGGGCTGCTGTTCAGAGTCGCAAAGAGTCGTAAATGACTGAAGCGACTTAACATGCACGGCCCGCCGGTCTTCCTCCTCCTCCTCTTTACCCCAATCTCAGCTCCCCAAACATGGGCTGCTGTGGGGCCACTCCAACGTTCACCACAGCGTTACGGATGTAGATTTCCAGCAAGGTAGTGTTGTTTACATTCTTCTGCTTAAGTCAGATCTTGTTTTGTCTCTGGCTCGCGATCCGCTGTTCAACCACTTACTAGGTCTGCGATCTTGCGGCAACTGTAACAATTCTATGAGCCTCATTTTTCTCACCTGGGGAGAGAAAATTGAGATTATGATAATTATAATTATTCTATGAGATGCTAGATGGAAAAGTTTTCTGTCAGAGGCTATCTTTCTTTTTCTCTCTTTTTCCTTCTGTTTTTCTTCATCGTTAGTGCTATTATCTATCATCTATCTATAACTCTATAATGAGGCACATGATGTAATATGGGTCAAATCTGAAACTGGGAATGCCTCGGAATTTCTAGAGTCTGGTTTTACAGTAATATGAACAATACTCACCTAATGAACCATGAATGTGTGTTTATAACATCTATAATTTTGGTCATTGAATCCATTTATTTATTTCATCTTTCAATCAATATTTACTGAGAGGGAACTTCTCTAGTGGTCCAGTGTCTAAGAATCCACTTTCCAATGCAGGGACATAAATTCCATCCCTGGTCTGTGAACTAAGCTCCTACATGCCAAGGAGTGGCTATGCCTGTACACCCCAACTACTGAACCTGCACTCTAGAGCCCATGTGCCACAACAAGAGAAAGCCCGCCTACCACAGAGCCTGAGCCCTGCAAGGAAGACCCAGTGAAGTCAAAAAGTCAAAAGAAAAAAAATGTAACGAGAGCCATCTATTGTCTGATGCTGAGTTGGATGATGGAGTCACAGACAAGAATATCCCACAGTTCTTGCCTTTAAAAATTTTCGTTCTGCCATGAAGTCAACAATTTAACAATTTCAAGATGACTCCAATAGTGAATGAATTTGTTGCTGCTGCTGCTGCTAAGCCGCTTCAGTCGTGTCCGACTCTGTGCGACCCCATAGACGGCAGCCCACCAGGCTCCCCCGTCCCTGGGATTCTCCAGGCAAGAACACTGGAGTGAGTTGCCATTTCCTTCTCCAATGCATGAAAGTAAAAAGTGAAAGTGAAGTTGCTCAGTCATGTCCGACTCTTAGCGACCCCATGGATTGCAGCCTACCAGGCTCCTCCGTCCATGGGATTTTCCAGGCAAGAGTACTGAAGTGGGGTGCCATTGCCTTCTCTGGAATGAACTTGTTAATGCCTATTAAAATCTTCCCATGAAGAATCCTGACCCCAGTGACTGCACAGCCCATCCTTGAGGGGATGTTCTTACAAAGTGGCTCCCCAGAATGATGTTAACCAAGGCTTTCTTGCTGCAGTCTAAGGCTATTAGCCGTAGCCACAACACATCTGTCAGGAGTATAATATGATAGTCACTGCAGTTCATCCAATATTATTCAGAGGCTCACTGAAGAGTATATTTTAAAAACCACATAGCTTATGGCATGTAATAGTTTTCTAGAACATATTCTTGGTTTGAGTCTGATAAATAGAGAATGAGGAATGCAGATGTCATCATTGTGGTTATTCACCCACTCCAATCCCTTAATATTGGTACTTAGTCTGCTATCACCGACTGACGCTGAGAGTTGTGGTAAAGCAAAATCCTTGAAAACTGTTATTAGATCAATTAAAAGATAGGTATTGCACATTCAGCTACTACCTCTTGGCTACAATTTTATCCTCTTAACTACTGTGTCATGCCCATCTGTATACAAATATCCATTTGTGAAGAAAATAAATATCCTCCCTTGATCACTCATCACTCTCCAGCGACTTGACTGTTCCTCTACTTGTCTTCAGAGCCATCGGTCTAGAAATAGTCTCTACATCCTCACCCCTAGTCAAGTCTCCATCTACTACAGTCTGGTTTTTAGTCCCACCACTAAATGGAAACACCTGACTTAAATCATCACTTAAATCACTTATGCCATGTTTACTGATTTTCTCTTTGATGCCAAACCATCATTTTCTGTTTTCACCTTACTTTTCCTCCAGTGGCAGACAATATCATCACCTGCTCTCTTCTTGAAACATTTTCTCTCCTCCATGCTTGGCCTTCCCAGCAGTGCTCTTCTCTTTTTCCTTCCTTGTGGTTTCCTTTGTTGGTGTCTGCACCTCTATATGAAGCTTCCCCCATGGCTCAGTGGGTAAAGAATCCACCTGCAGTGCTGAAGTCACAGGAGACACGGGTTTGATCCCTGGGTCAGGAAGATCCCCTGAAGTAGGGCATTGCAACCCATTCCAGTATTCATTCTTGCTTGGAGAATCCCCATGGGTTCTCTTGGGCTACAGTCCACAGGGTGGCAAAGAGCTGGACATGACTGAAGTGACTGACAACACATGCACGCATGCACCTCTGTATGACATCAAATGCTGATTTCTGAGGACTTGGTCTTTGGTCTCTTCCACTGCTCCACTTTTCTCTAAGTGATCTCTATTCTCCAGGATTTAAGTATTATAATTAGTGGTTTTTAAAAATATCTGAAGGTTGCCTGCAAATTCAGAATTCTTTCTGAACTGTAGATACTTATTTAACTACCTTGCACATATCCACCTTGAAATAGTTCTTAAATATCTCAAACTTAACCAGACTTAACAAAACTTTTCCCCCTTTTTCAGACAAAAATATTTTAGCCTCCTGTCTTTCCCTGTTTTGGCAAATGACTCTACCACTTACTCTGTTACTCAAACTGGAAATGCAGTAGTTACTCTTGGCCCCTCCCTTTCACTCCCTCTTATCCTTTCTTTATCAGTTATATCTTATTGATTCTACCACCAGAATATATGGCACATCTGTCTACTCATTTCATCTCCATGTCACCAGGACAGTCTGGCCTCATCAGCTTCCATGTGTAATTATGCAGCTGGACTTTCTGATTCCACTCTGCCCATTTCTAACACATTCTCCTTGAAACAGAAGTGATCTTCATAGAAATGAACTGAATCAGCTTACTCTATTTCTTAAATACTCTAATGTATCCCTGTTCATATGAAGTAACATTTAAATACTTTAATGGGGTCTATAAAGCCATGAATAATTTAACCTTTTCTTGACCCACTTTGGTCTTGGAATTCCATTGGCTAACCCAATTCTTTCCTACCTTGAGTTTTTGCAGAAGCTCCTACCCTTGCTTGAGATAGTCTTATCCTGACACGTTATATCTTTTATGTGTTAACTTGAATATCGCCTCTTTATAAACACATTCCATCACCATTCATCTGAAGAATGCCCACATGATTCCCTGTTCCTCTCACTATTCATGTCTGCGTGAGAGTTCTGCTTGACATCTAATGTATTCATTTCATCTGTGAACTCAACCTTTTCTTCCACACTTGGAAATTATTGTCTCTTGTTTCTGTGATTATTTCCTTTTTTATTAGACAAATATACTTTCTATATTCATCTTCCATATCTTTTTTTCATGATGATGCTTGATTTTTAAAAAAAATTTTAATCTGTTTTGAGAGGACCAACCTAGATAGCATATTCAAAAGCAGAGACATTACTCTGCCAACAAAGGTTCGTCTAGTCAAGGCTATGATTTTTCCTGTGGTCATGTATGGATGTGAGAGTTGGACTGTGAAGAAGGCTGAGCACCAAAGAATTGATGCTTTTGAACTGTGGTGTTGGAGAAGACTCTTGAGAGTCCCTTGGACTGCAAGGAGATCCAACCAGTCCATTCTGAAGGAGATCAGCCCTGGGATTTCTTTGGAAGGAATGATGCTAAAGCTGAAACTCCAGTACTTTGGCCACCTCATGTGAAGAGTTGACTCATTGGAAAAGACTCTGATTCTGGGAGGGATTGGGGGCAGGAGGAGAAGGGGACGACAGAGGATGAGATGGCTGGATGGTATCACTGACTCAATGGACGTGAGTCTGAGTGAACTCCGGGAGTTGGTGATGGACAGGGAGGCCTGGCGTGCTGCGATTCATGGGGTCGCAAAGAGTCGAACACGACTGAGCAACTGATCTGATCTGATCTGATCTGATGTTTTGGATCAATGATTTGGTTTTCAGAAATTTCTATGCTATTATTGGTGTTTTTTCTTTTTTTTCCCCCTTTTTTTGTAATTATTTTCTTAATAGCATTTCTTTATTTTTTTATTCTACTTTTCATGATACTCTGTTCTTGTTTTATGAAAGTCTAAAATTTTTCTTTGAATGCTGACTATATTTTTGTTTAGCTTAAATTATATTAAATGTTTAGTTGTTTTCCATTTTTTGTTTCTTAGGGCTGTTATTCTTTTTATTCACTTGAAATCTTTTCTTGCAAACCTTGGTTTCTGTACTGAAATCTTTTCTTGCCAACCCTTGGTTTTCCTCAAATATTCTGTGACTTTTGGCTACCTGAGTATATTAAGCTCTAGTCTGATTAGTATGCTGGAAGGCATGCTTCCCCCTCCCGCAATCATATGGAATTCTCTATCTTGGTTGTACTTTCATTCAACTTTTTCTGCTTTCTACCATGAAGATATAGCTCAAAATTTCTGATCCACTAATCACTGCAGATGGTGACTGCAGCCACAAAATTAAAAGACGCTTACTCCTTGGAAGGAAAATTATGACCAACCTAGATAGCATATTCAAAAACAGAAACATTACTCTGCCAACAAAGGTCCATCTAGTCAAGGCTATGGTTTTTCCTGTGGTCATGTATGGATGTGAGAGTTGGACTGTAAAGAAGGCTGAGCGCCGAAGAATTGATGCTTTTTTTTTTTTTTTTTAATTTTATTTAATTTTTAAACTTTACATAATTGTGATGCTTTTGAACTGTGGTGTTGGAGAAGACTCTTGAGAGTCCCTTGGACTGCAAGGAGATCCAACCAGTTCATTCTGAAGGAGATCAGCCCTGGGATTTCTTTGGAGGGAATGATGCTAAAGCTGAAACTCCAGTACTTTGGCCACCTCATTCGAAGAGTTGACTCATTGGAAAAGACTCTGATTCTGGGAGGGATTGGGGGCATGAGGAGAAGGGGATGACGGATGATGAGATGGCTGGATGGCATCACTGACTCGATGGACATGAGTCTGGGTGAACTCCGGGAGTTGGTGATAGACAGGGAGGCCTGGCGTGCTGCGATTCATGGGGTCGCAAAGAGTCGGACACGACTGAGCGACTGAACTGAACTGAACTGAATGGTGCTAATTTAAATTCTTTAAAGGATTTTTAACTACTATTTGTACGAGAATTTGGGAAGGATGGGAAATAAATACATGAGCTCAGTTCTACCACCATTTGTTGAAAGTTCCCCTCCTGTCGCTGCTCTCTCTTTTTCAGCCTGTCTTTCTGCTCTTGGGTTCTGAGACATTGGTTTCACAAGACTATCTTGCATTGTGGCACAGTGTGAGACATAAATGAGTTAGTTGAAATATTACATGTGAGAAGTTTCAATAGAAGTAGGTATGAAAACTTTCTGGGAAAGAGGGTTAATGTGACCAGCTGGCTCCATGGATATTCACAGAGGAACCAGAACCAGTTTAATAGTCTTAACCAAAGGGATAATGGGAGCTAACTTTTGAAAAGAAAAAAGACACTCACTCACAAAGGAGAGATGGTCTGATGGCATTACTGACTCAATGGGCACGAGTTTGAGCAAACTCCACAAGATGATGAAGAACAGGGAAGCCTGGTGTGCTGCAGTCCGTGGGGTCACAAAGAGTCGGACATGACTGAGTGAATGAACAACACTAGAGGATGATTCAAGACTTGAAAGGCCAGGATGTTTCAAGGCAAAATGCAGGAAACTACAGTGTAAGGTGAAATCCATGAATATTTCTATATGGCTGGAGGGGAAGGAGTGTGTGTGGAGGGAGGGGGGAGTGAAGCAGGAGGCAAAATCAGGAGCCAGATCCTAAAGGCTTTGTCTATTGTGCTAAGCAGCTTGGAATTTGCCCTAAAGGAAGCAGTGACTCACTGAAAGATTTTAAACAGGAGGATAACATGACTAATAAGGCTAACAGTAAGGATATACCAGATAATGTTCTAAAGGCTTCACATGGATTAAGTCATTTAATCCTCAGGACAGTCTGATGAGGCAGATGCTATTAATATACTATTTTCCAGTGAAGGCACTGACTCTGAAACATAAGTTCCTCGAGGACAGGTTGTTCCTCTGTTTACAGATGGATCCTGAGGTTCTAGCACTGGGACTGGCAAGATGAACATACGTTGAATGAATGAATGAACTAGGGAATGAGTGAGGCACAGAGGTTATACTCCCAGGAAAGAACAGAGCCGGAATTAGAAAAGGGGTGTTATATTATTTTTAAGTAGTATCATATTATATTTAATATAATTGCTGCTGCTGCTGCTAAGTTGCTTCAGTCGTGTCCGACTCTGTGCAACCCCATAGACGGCAGCCCACCAGGCTCCCCCATCCCTGGGATTCTCCAGGCAAGAACACTGGAGTGGGTTGCCATTTCCTTCTCCAATGCATGAAAGTGAAAAGTGAAAGTGAAGTCGATTAGTCGTGTCCGACTCTTAGTGACCCCATGGACTTCAGCCTACCAGGCTCCCCCATCCATGGGATTTTCCAGGCAAGAGTACTAGAGTGGGGTGCCATTGCCTTCTCCATAATTATATTATATTATAGCTATATATACCCAGCTCTATTATATTTAAGTAGTATCATAACTTCCGTGCTACAAAGAAAAATACATCATTTGAAGTCAAAGAAGAAGATACTGAAATCTGATAGATTTGGCAGGAGCTTAACAATAGAATTGAAAGTGTTATAGCATTACTCAAAGTATATTTGTTGAGTGTTAATTTGAGGAAAATCATTGTGGAAAAAAAAAGTAAATACTAGTTATTCATTTATTTGTTGTTTGGATTTGTAACTATCTTCTTCCACTGAATCTATCCTTCACAAGGAAGAAGATTTTGTCTACTTGTATATTGTTATATTTACAGGACCCTAGAGAGTTTCAGGCACAGAATAGTCAATAAATAAATCTTTGTTGAGTGAATGTATGCACAGATTTACACAAGTTTGAAAATACTCGATACTGTGTCTCCCTTTTGGTGACTCATGATCCATGTTAGCATATTAATAATGGCAATAAAGATACCTGTTTAGTTTTTTTAACCCAACATCCCCAAATTTCATTTTCCCTCATACTCTTTAACTCTTAGAATTAGTGTTTTCCTTAGAATCAGTATATTGGAATTAGAAAGAATTTCTTATTCCCCCAGGACACTGGGGGAACTTCTCTTTGGGAAGGTTCTGCTCAGTCCTTTGTTACATCTGCTTAATCCTATTAAGTTGTATATCCTGCAAAATATCTAAGGCCCATTGTCTCAACAAAGGTCCATATAATCAAAGTTATGGTTTTTCAGTAGTCAAGTACGGATGTGAGAGTTGGACCATAATTCAAAAGCATCAATTTTTCGGTGCTCATGAGCACCGAAAAATTGATGCTTTTGAATTGTGGTGCTGGAGAAGACTCTTGAGAGTCCTTTGGACTGCAAGGAGATCAAACCAGTCAGTCCTAAAAGAAATCAACCCTAAATATTCATTGGAAGGACTGATGCTGAAGCTGAAGGTTCAAAACCTTGACCACCTGATGTGAAGAGAAAACTCATCAGAAAAGACCCTGATGCTGGAAAAGATTGAGGGCAGGAGGAGAAGTGGGTGACAGAGGATGAGATAGTTGCATGGCATCACTGACTCAGTGGATATGAGTTTGAGCAAACCCTGGTAGATAGTGAAGGATAGGGAAGCCTGACATGCTGCAGTCCAAACAATTGGACAGGACTTAGTGACTGAACAAGAACAACCCATTTTTCACAAAGCAAAAACCATCTTAGACAATGACATAGCAACCAAATAAAGCAATCATGTGTGGTCCATTTGCATTAAGTCAAGTGAGCCACACTGTCTGGTAAATCTGAATGGCGTCTGCAGATTCAGTGTCCAAGGGTACCCAGTGTATGTGGGGAAAAAAGTAAAAGGTGAACACCTCCTGTATTAGCAGGAGCTTGCATGGTGAAACGGGTAGTACCTCTGATACTACTGGGACTGCTTGCTTCACATATCCCTTTTCTTTCCCTTGCTGTGCCTTGAAACATGGAGTTTGGAGGGACGGAAATCTGCAGGCTTTGTCTCCCAGATCCCCTTGTCATCTAGCTTCCAGAAGGATTCAGCCAATGGGAGGCAATGACAAGAGGAGAGTGGGAGATGTCAGGACATTTTTCTCCCTTTTTTTACTGTCTCGTGGTATCTAAGTGGTGGTATCAGCAGTGATGTTCCCTCCATTGCTCCCTTTACCACTGGACAAGACTGTGGTACCCAATTCTTTAGGATGCCATCAGTGCCAGGGATACAGGAACATGACATTCTCTCTTCAGTCATGCTGCCTCAGGATGGTAATGACTTGATGTTGCTAATTCCCCAGTTGCCTCCTTGCCCTCTATTTGGCACTGAACTCCTTCAGTGCCTCTGAAACCAATATTCTACTTTGAATTCCCTCTGCTTTGAATACTTCGGGTAGTTTCTGTTTTCTTAGCCGTGCTCTAAGTGATCTGGTCAGCAACAACAAAAAGAGTGCTGTTGGGATCATCTTCTCATCTGCAAAACGAATGGTTTAGCTGTAAGATGGATTTCCATCTTTGAAATTCAAAGGTCCTATAAATGACATTTCTTAAAGGGTGGTCCAAGAATCACCTGTGTCAGAATTTCCTAAGAAGTTGACTAAAGAGGTGCATTCCTGGACTCATCTTGATGTGGCTGGAGGATCTGAAATTCCAGTTAACTCTCTATGAGATTCTTTTTAAAAAATAAAGCTTAAGATAAAACATCTACCATCTTTGATCTTCATGGGAATGTTTTTCAGAGATGTGACATGATGTGTGTATCAAGGGAGTCTCAAAGATTTTTGTTTATTCTATTTCAAGAGATGCCATCTGTCAAATCAAACAATTTGGATGAATTTGGTTAATTTTTAAAATGTCATTTTCTATGTATCTTTCAGAAGTAAACTAAGTCTTAAACAGGGGTAAATATGTTTCGCACACTTTTAAGGAATTTTACCATCCACAAAATATGAATATATGAAATATAAAACTATGTGTAGACTAAAATTTTATGCCTTTCTTGCCAGACTAATGATTGCCAAATCTAGTTTTATCATGCCCCAAGGAAAATTAACTTATGTAAAGGGTAGCAAGTATTTTGAACAGATTTCCAATAAAAATAAGTTTTTAGACATTGCTTAAAATATGCACCATCCAACACTTTCAAGAGAAACTAAACAGATCGTTTGCTTCAGTGATAAAATGTGGTAATAACATGTTCTTAGCTTAGGTTCGCCTAAAAAGCAAAGCTTGAGGCAAGTGCTCAGGTTCAGGTTGGTTGTTTGCAGCAGTGAAATCAAAGCAGAGGAGGAGAGAATTGGGATAAGAAAAGCCAACCCAACAGGGTGCTCAAAGCTGATTGTGACTAAGGAAAGTAGGGTCTGGATCCTGGCAGGGATGCTTTGATGAGACAAATAGAATAAGAGTATCGCAAAACTGCTCTTCAGCTGGAGAGAAGAGGAAAATGTCTAACCACGGTCTTGTCCTTCCTTGGTCAAGGATTCACTAATGGTCTGTTGATACCTCACAGTGGTGGTTTAGTTGCTAGGTTGTGTCCAACTCTTTGTGACCTCATGGATTGTAGCCCACCAAGCATCTCTGTCCCTAGGATTTCCCAGGCAAGCATATTGGAACGGGTTGCCATTTCCTTCTCTAGGGGATCTTCTTTAAAACCCGTGTTTTAAAGCACGGGTTCGATCCCTGGGTCAGGCAGTCTCCTGCATTGCAGTCAGATTGTTTACCACTGAGCCACCAGGGAAGCCCTGACACCTTATACTTAGAGGTGTGTGCATAGGTCAGAACGGCTGGATGCAGTGGTGTTCAAGTAACTCTGGAACAAGCTGCCCAGAGCTCACACCTGCACATAGCTGTTGCTACATGAATGGCTTCTGTAAAACAGTGGACAAAATATGACAAATGGCCCAAGAGGGAGTCCTTCTTTTTTAGATACTTAATAATCAGAACTTCCCTCATAGCTGGAGTCGGTAAAGAATCTGCCTGCAATGCAGAAGACCCAGGTTTGATTCCTAGGTTGGGAAGATCCCCTGAAGAAGGAAATGGCAACCCACTCCAGTATGCTTGCCTGGAGAATTCCATGGGCGGAGGAGCCCGGCAGGCTACAGTCCATGGGTGTCGCAAGAGTTGGACACGACTTAGCAACTAAATCATCAATAATCAGGAATGGTTCCCCAGGCTAAGGAGTGTGTTTGTTTTTTTTTTTTTTTTTTCAAATACATGAATTATAAATATTTTCTCTCTCCCAAGATGGTTTTTGTATTTTTAGTCTGGATTATGTTTATGCCCCAGCTCTTCTCCTCCTGGCCTGATGGGAAACATTTGTCCTTTTGTAGCTCACATGTAAAACTTGGAAAACACCCATCAAATAAAAACAGGTTAAAATAAATTCCCTGTGAGCTATGTTTTGAAACTGTTTATTTGGAAACTGGAGAGAGTCTTGGTTGGACACTGAGCAGATTTTGAAGTTGCCACCAAAAGGACTTCTAAGCATAGGTTGCTTTTAAATAATTTTGATAGTAACATAAGCTGTGGCATGTTGGAACCGTTTGATAAAGTGCAAGGCTTGTCCCCTCGTGATTGTTTAGAATAAGCACAGTGAGTCATTTTCTTTGCTTCTCTGGATGCCTTCAACGTCCTCCATAGCACGTTCTGCTCCAGCTTTCCCTCTGTGTTTCTTACTGCTCCTCACCATTCTCTCTCCTTATTTTCCATATATTTGGCTAAACAGGAAAGGAAGGAAAGAACATTTTCTACCTTTTCTATTATTTCTGCTAGCACAGATTCATTTTTATTCACCTGTATTTAACCGTGCCTTCTTCCAGGAACTATTTAAGCTGCTAATGCTGGTTTATAGTCTGGCTCCTGTATGTTGATGTGGATATGAACATGGACCCCAGGGTCTGTTGGTCCTGGATGTGAATCCTGACTCCACCACTTATAAACTGTATGAATTTGAAATGTCTCTTAACTTATTTGAACCTGCTGTCTCTACCTGTGAGATGAGGCTAATGCTATGTCTCATAAAATTATTGTGAAACCCAAATGGGATAATAGATGAAAAGGGTTTAACGCAGGGTCTGACACATATGAAACACTTTTGATAAATGATAACTGTCATCATTATCTAGTGCTATCCATAGTTTGTGTTTTTCATCTGTATCTTTAGCTGTTATCTATGAGTGTAACAGTAAGTGTATGGATAGTATCTCCTGGTAACAAGAACTTGAAACTTCCAGCTTTAAACTGATGCTTTTTGACCTGAAGTTTTAATGAACTAAATAAGTGGAGAAACACACATTGAAACATGACTGAATCCATCTTGTTTAAGAACTATACAGCTGGCGGAAGTAGTTCTCAGAAAAAGCTTCAAAGTAAAACCTTTTGACTTCTAACCCAATTGGGAAAAGGTAATGGAGAGGTGACCAGCCTTAGATGAGAGCTTTAAATGTGACTAGCATCTTATTGAATCTCTCAAAATCAGAAATAGTAATAGGTTTTGTTGCTATACTTGCAAAAATGTAAAAAGAATGCAAGATTCCTATGTGAACAATGAGGAAATTGTTATCGGCACTATTTTGTGCTCTTCAATGCCACCCAAAGTGCTGTAAATATCACAAAATAAAACAACATGTTATTCAAGTTAGTGGTTCATATGCAGAAAGTGAATGTGGAAACAATAAGAAAATGAAGCTGTGTTTTGAGATCTAAACTAAGGAAAATACATGGGAGTGTATGTTTGAGCCATACATGTGAGTAAGCCAGAAACTTTTGTACCAAAGTGGGGAGGAAAAGCTGGGAGTCTCTCAAACACTTATCTTGGTTGAGATATCAGGAAGATAGGATATCATGAAGACAGGCTTAACCTCAACATTCATAAAATAAAGATTATGGGATCCAGCCCCATCATTTCATGACAGATAGATGGGGAAACAATGGAAGCAGTGACAGACTTTATTTTCTTGGGCTCCAAAATCACTGCAATGGGGATGGCAGCAGTGAAATTAAAAGACACTTGGTCCTTAGAAGAAAAGCTATGATAAACCTAGACAGCATATTAGAAAGCAGGGATGTTACTTTGCCAACAAAGGTTTGTCTAGTCAAAGCTATGGTTTTTCTGGTAGTCATGTATGGATGTAAGAGTTGGACCATATATAAAACTGAGCACCGAAGAATTGATGCTTTCAATCTATGGTGTTGGAGAAGACTCTTGAAGAGTCCCTTGGACTGCAAGAAGATCAAACCAGTCCATCTTAAAGGAAATCAATTCTGATTATTCTCTAGAAGGATTGATGCTGAAGCTCCAATACTTTGGGCACCTGATGTGAAGAACCAATTCATTAGAAAAGACCAAGATGCTGGGAAAAATTGAAGGCAGGAGGACAAGGGGACAGCAGAGGATGAGATGGTTGGATGACATCACCGACTCAATGGACGTGAGTTTGGGTAAACTCTGGGAGGTGGTGAAGGACAGAGAAGCCTGGCGTGCTGCAGCCCATGGGGTCGCAGAGAGTTGGACACGACCAAGAAACTGAACAACAGTGGGATGAATAGGAGTCTAATCAGCGGCCTTTGATTCTATTTGGAGAATCTATGACATTAAAAAAGGATAATCAGATTGAAACAAGGGAAAAGAGAAGTCAGGAACCAGAATTTCACAGGGTTTCTCTAGATCCTACTCAGGAGAGAAAGCCATTGGGAGTGATTAGCAAAAGTCCTGCTAAACCATAATGGTGTTTCCTTTTGAGGAAAGATGCTAACCTGATTTCTTGAGTATATGACAACATCACAGAAATCTCAGCACAATTTTTAAAACTGGCATTAAAAAAAAGCTGGAGTACAGTTCCTTTACAATGTTGTTTTAGTTTCTGCTGTACAGCAAAGTGAATTGTTATATATGTACATATATCCCTTGTTTTTTAGATTTCCTTCCCATTTAGGTCACCGCAGACCATTGAGTTCCCTGTGGTATACTGTAGGTTCTCATTCAGTTCAGTTCAGTTCAGTCACTCAGTCGTGTCTGACTCTGCGACCCCATGAATCGCAGCACGCCAGGCCTCCCTGTCCATCACCAACTCCCGGAGTTCACTCAAACTCAAGTCTATCGAGTCCATGATGCCTCCAACCATCTCATCCTCTGTCGTCCCCTTCTCCTCCTGCCCTCAATCTTTCCCAGCATCAGGGTTCTCATTAGATATCTATTTTATACATAGTATCAATAGTATATATATATGTGTGTGTATGTATATAATGTAATATATATATAGACATATATGTGTGTGTGTGTATATGTATGCACATATATATATATGTATACAAACACACACACATATATATATGTATAGGTCAATCCCAATCTCCCAATTCACCCCAATTCCTCCTTCCTGCATTGGTAACCATAAATTTGTTCTCTACATCTGTGAGTCTATTTCTGCTTTGCAAATAAATTTATCTGTATCATAGGTTTCACATATGGGTGATATTTGTAAAACTGGCATTTAACAATTCCTTGCTAGCAGAGTTACAGTTAAGTCTCAGATCGGAGCATCCCAAAGTAGGAGATAAAGTCTTGAAGTTATTTTTATTTTGTGTAGCAATCTTAGCTTCCCAGGTGGCACTAGAGGTAAAGAACCCACCAGCCAATGCAAGAGAAGTAAGAGACATGGGTTTGACCCCTGGTTGAGAAGACTCCCTGGAGGAGGGCACGGCAGGCCACTCCAGTATTCTTGCCTGGAGAGTCCCATGGACAGAGGAACCCGGTGGGCTACAGTCCATAGCGTTGCAGAGTGAAACACAGCTGAAGTGATTTAGCACACTCACACACACACATACACACACACATATAGCAATCTGGGAACATGAACACACTGCATTACTGAAATCAAAATATTGGTGTGCATGCTGTTCCATCTCCAGATCTGCTCAAGGTGGACCCATCTTACCCTTTTCATCAACACAGGGAGCATTTCCTAACCAGGCACTTTAAAGTCATTTAACCACCTTGACACAGCCAGGCATGTGCCCATTTAATGATCTGAATTCTATCATTGCCCAGTGTGAATTTCTTTGCAGCAATTTCACTATCTGATATGACCTCATTATTTGTTTAGCTTTTCTTGTGTTTTGTATGTGTCTGCAAAAAACATGCAAAGTCTGTGAAAATGAAGACTCTGCCTATATTGTTTAATTTCCCAGTAATCAGAACAGTGATTGATGCTTAGTAGATGGCCAATCATAAATGTGTTAATCACTCAGTCGTGTCCAACTCTTTGCAACCCCATGGACTGTATCCCACCAGGTTCCTCTGTCCATGGGATTCTCCAAGCAAGAATACTGGAGTGAGTTTCCATTTCCTTCTCCAGGGGACCTTCCCAACCCAGGGATTGAACCTGCATCTCTTGAATTGGTAGGCAAATCCTTTGCCTCTAGAACCACCTGGGGAGCATGACCAATCATAAATACTTGTTGAATAAACAAATCAGTGAATGAAAAATTGTTGAACTAGATTTCTGGTTGTATTTTTCTTCTGTTAACTCAATACAGCAAATTAGTTTGAGCAAGTCATCATTAATATTCAGCTATTATTCTTGGTTACCAACATGTTTTTGTGTATTAATTATAAATTTATCTGGTTTTTATAGTTAGATTTTGTTCTGTTTATTACTATATTAGCCTAAAAACAATTTGCATCAATTCTGAGATCACACATGAATGCTTGTCTTTCTTTTAAAGGGTGTCTGCCTGTGACTCAAGCTTATGTACTCTTAGGCAGAAGCATAGCTTTATGTAGTATGTATATTTCAAAAGGCTACAATGTAAGTCAGGACTCTGGGTAAAAAATGGAATTAATTTGATAAAGTCACAGAAGTCAGAAAGTGCTAGGTCATTTGAGGGGCTGAGGATGGGAACTGGTTTCTCCAGTAGTGTTGTTCTGTACCTTATTAATCTGGATGATTTGAAGACAAGCTTGGAGCTGCTCAGGGTCTAAACACAAAGTTTCTCCACCTGTAAGGCAGACTGCCAATCATTCATTCACAAAACATCTACCAAATATTTGCTGTGTACCGGGTACTGCTAAAGAACAAAATGGAATAGAACTTGATCTTCCTCCTCAGGAAGTTCAGTTTATCTTTTGAAGGTTTAATCTCTGATCGTGGACTGACTTTTCATTTTAGAGACCCTTGACTCCCTGGTTTTCCTTCAGGTCTTGCTGTTCAAGTGACTCCCTTTTCCTCCATGATCCTATTCTTCATGTTCGGACCCACCCTTTACGGACAACCAGCTTACTTGAACCGGCATCCATCTTCTACTCGAACCTGTATCCATCACTTCACCAGGCTCCCTTTGTCTTCAATTCCTCAGTCTTAGTCTGCAGCCTCTTTCCTCCAGAAGCTCCCACCGCACTGAATTAATCTGGCTTGTCATTCAGCAAATCAACAATTATGTTACTTAATGGGATCTTCCTAGTTTATTCCTAAAATGTACCTTCACACCCAGTGTTCCCTGAACCTGCCTGAGGAGCCACATTAGTGAATGCTTTTTCTACTACTTTCTGACACTGATGTACATGGTGATGGTGATACGGAAACCCAAGTTTGTCACGGATGTCATGGATGTCATAATCTCAGTCTACGCAACAATGAAATGGGGGTAAATATTATCATCCACACTTCAGAGATTAGAAGACCCCAGCTCCTCAAGGTAAAATAGTCTGCCCTACATTATCAAGTGGGAAAGTGGCAGATAGGTCTGTCTCTTTCCCAAACCTTGGGTATTTCCAAAGAATATCTCTACTTGCTTCTCTTGCAGCTCAGTTCCATGGTTTTCTTGCTCCTAAAACCTAGAAACCTTTCTGTAAGCAAAGTTAAATCAGCACAGTATCTGAGAATATGGCAAAAATGAGTCACTGTCTGTGAAAACTCTTTTCTAACTTAAATACCATAATGCATTTCTCTCTGTCATCTTATACATATAATTCAAACTTATTTAGCCTCCCTTTTAAAGTTAGATCTTTTCTGTCATTATAGGAAAACACATCCCATCATTGTTACCATTTCACACATTTAAGCATTCTAAATATGTTCCTGCTGCTGCTAAGTCACTTGAGTCATGTCCGACTCTGTGTGACCCCATAGATGGCAGCCCACCAGGCTCTCCCATCCAAACCAATTTCCTTAGCCTATACTGTCCAAAATGGTATACACTAACCCCTTGGAACTCTTGAACACTTGAAATGCAGTTGGTCCAGACTGAAGTGTACTTTAACTTTATCATACTGGATTATGAAGACTTGTATATAAAATGAACATATGCTATCTCATTAATAATTTCTTGAGTGCATATAGAAATGTTAATATTTTAGATATATTAGGTTAAGAAAACACATTGTTGAAATTCATTTCACCCATTGTTTCACTGTGGCCAGTGGAAGTTTATGAATCATATCCATGGCTCACATATTTCTGATGGACAGAGAAGACTCATAATCATAGCAGTTCAACCTCTCAGGTTTAAGGGCACTGTTATGCCTAGAGTGTATAATATCCTGTTTTGCGCAACTGCAATCCATTTATATTTCTTGAACGCATACCTAGCAGTGAGTCTTTGTAGAATGATGTCCATTAAGAATGGTTCTGTGGCAGAGGGCACTCCAGCTGCTCTGTAGGGTCGGTCTGATGGTCCGGCACTGGGACTTGCTTACAACGGCACATTGTCTGTACCAGACTTGGGCTTTCTTATGTGCTCTGTATTTGTAGCAGCAATTATGACTTCCAGGGTCAGGCACTTTCAGCAGTTAATAACCAGTTTGACTAAAAGTCCGTCAGCTTTCTGGCCATTCGTTAAATGCTAGGAAATGCTTTATCCCCAAGGTCAATACTGCTTAGCTCAGTCATACTTTATGATCAACAGAAAGAATGCTTTCCTCTTCATTGTCAATAGTATTGATTGGCAGTTCTTTGGGTGGCCCTGGTCATTTTTATTTGCCCTTCTTTGTTTTCAGCTGCCGAGGGGGTGACATCATCTTTCCTTTCACAATATGGACATTATTGCAATGCCGAAAGTCCAGCACAAGGAGACCCACTGTCAGGCATCGGACCTCACCTCTTCATTATTATTGTAAAGTGACTCACAAGGGAAAGGAAATTCAGAGAAGTGAGGAGGCCCATGCTGTAAACTCTACAAGTCACCAGCCTGATAAACTACCATCTTTACCACCAGCCACAATGCTCCCATTAAACTCAAATAGAAGGGTAGATATGACTAATTCTTCCCTTTACCCGCCATAAATAAATCATAGCACGGAGCTGGAATGAGACACAGACTTTTCCAGGCTGAAGAGTTGAGTTGGAGGCTAAAACACGGGAACTATTTTGAAAAGGAGCCAGGTGGCCTAAGCAAGGGCTTGCAGAACAAGCTTCCCAGACCATAGCCTGCTGTGAAAGTTGAGTTGTCACGTGGTGGCATTTATGGAATTTTACTAGATATTAAATATGGATCATCTTTTCTGATAGCTCACTCGTTAATTAATTTATATACATCTCTGTCCTTCAAAGACCTTCACAAATTGTTCACGCAAGGGATTCTAAATCTTCTCAAAAGCCATTTATCTAAAATTAACAGCAGCCTATGGACAAATATTTTGTTTGTCTCTGATTCACTGAAGTTCAACTGCATGACTCAATGCAAGCTATGCCTAGGATATAAAGGTAACAGAAGGAACTTGGGTATTGGGACCAGACACATGGTAGATTAAATGCCAGATTTTCATTTTGTGTTTTGAATTCTTCATTCGTAAAATGGTGCATTAATATTTATTTTGTGGAATAAAATATATAAAGGACTGCTTAGTGCTAGTGCCTTGCGGATATTGTCACAGTGACTGGGGTTAGTCCACAGTGGAATGACAAGGCTGAAGCTTTTCATTACTCCTGATAAGAATCAGTATATTTAAGAGGCCAGCACAGTGATTAATGAGGCTTCCCTGGTGGCTCAGATGGGAAAGAATCTGCCTTAATGCAGGAGATCTGGATTCGATTCCTGGGTTAAGATCCCCTGGAGAATGGATCTTAACCAGGAATGGGTACCCACTCCAGTATTCTTGCCTGGAGAACTCCATGGACAGAAGAACATGGGGTCGCAAAGAGTCAGACAAGACTGAGTGACTAACACTTTCACAGTGGTTTACACATAAGAAGAATCAAATTATTAGTTCCTTTTAGTATTATCATTATTACTGTTTTTATCTAATCCTGATATTTTTGGAGTGATGTAGTATAATTTACCATCAAAGATGCAGTTTGGAAAATTCACTATTAGATCACTCTTCAGCTCCATAATATACAATCCATCACCGTGGGACAGACATCTGTTCTTTGGTCACAGGTTGGGGAGGACAGAAATAAAAAGGGCATGTTCTGGAGTGAGAACACTTGAGTCTAAATTATTTACCTTCTCCATGCTGAGGCTTGGATTCCTCACCTATGAACCAGAATAGCATCTCAAAGAACCCATGCCCATAGCAGTATTATTCACAATAGTTAAAAGATAAAATCAACCCAAGTGTCCAGCATCATATGAATGGATAAACAAAATGTGGTCCATGCACAAAATAGCATATTAGCCAGCCTTAAAAGAAGGAAATCCTGTCACATGTTACAACATGGATGAATTTTGAACATATTAGCCTGAGTGAAATCCGTCAGTCACAAAAAGACAAATATTGTATGATTTTAATTATAGGAGGTACTCAGAGTAGCCAGATTCATAGAGACAAAAAGTAGAATGGTGGTTACCAAAGGCTGGAGGGAGGGAAGAATGGGAAGTTGTTTAATGGTATAGACTTTCTGTTTTGCCAGATGGAAAGTGTTCTGGAAGATGGACAATGTTGACAGTTGCTCAACAGTATGAATATATTTACTGGGGCTGAACCTTACACTTAAAAATGGTTAGGATGTTAAGTTTTGGTGTGTGTGTGTGTGTGTGTGCGCACGCTCTTGTTGAGCATGCATGCTAAGGTACTTCAGTCATGTCCAACTCTTTGTCCGACCCTATGGACGATGGCCCGCCTGGCTCCTCTATCCATGAGATTTCCCAGGCAAGAATACTGGAGCAGGTTACCATTTACTTCTCCACGGGATCTTCCTGACCCAGGGACTAAAGCCAGATCTCTTATGTCTCCTGCATTGGCAGGTGGATTCTTTACCACTAGTACCACCTGGGAAGTCCTGTGTTATGTGTATTTTGCCACAATTAAAAATATTAAAAAACCAGAATAAATATCAATGTCTTTACTGTTTTTTTCATTGAGAGGATTACATGGAATAATGTCTTTTATGATATACTCTGGTGTGGGGCACCTAAGTATAAATCAAATAAACTGTGGTTAAAAAAATTTCAAACACAAAACATCAACAACAGCCAGCAGTGAAGTTTGTGTGAATTCACAACAGTTAGCTCTGAGCTCAGATTGTTAAGGCTGAAAACAGGCCACAGTCGTTCTTCAAAAAACAGACTGGAACAGCGGTTAGAGATAGGCCAAGGCTGCAAGACAAGACAAGACAGACAAGACAAGACAAGAACGACTGTGCCAAGGTGAGGGTTGATCTCTTAGAGACCTAGAATGAGTCCAGAGTGGAGCCAACAGGAGGTAGCAAAGAGGGGAAACATGAGTCCAGACAGTCCTGGGAAGAAAGGCCAGAGGGAAGTTTTTTTTTTTTCTTAAATTAATTTTTATTGGAGTATAATTGCTTTACAATGCTGTGTTAGTTTCTGCTGTACAGCAAAGTGGATCAGTTGTACATATCCATAATATCCACTCTTTTTTGGATTTCCTTTCCATTTAGGTCACCAGAGAACACTGAATAGAGTTCCCTGTGCTGCACAGTAGGTTCTCACTAGTTAGTCTATTTTATATATAATAGTGGATATATGTCAATTCCAATCTCCCAATTCATCCCACATCTCCCTCTTCCCTCTTGGTGTCCATATGTTTGTTCTCTACCTGTGAGTCTCTATTTCTGCTTTGCAGATAAATTCATCTGTACCATTTTTCTAGATTCCACATATATGAGTTAATATTCACTATCTGTTTTTCTCCTTCTGACTCACTTCATTCTGTATGACAATCTCTAGGTCCATCCACATCTCTGCAAATGGGACAGTTTTGTTCCTTTCTTTGGCTGAGTCATATTCCCCTGTAAATATGTACCACGTCGTCTTTATCCATTCCTCTGCTGATAGACATAGAGGGGCGTCTTGTGACAGGTTTCCCACTGTGGCAGGAGGCTGCTGGATGTGCCTTCAGCCCATCTAAAGTCCAGTCCACTGAACGCAGCTCCTGACACCCAAGTAAGCAGTAAGTTCCCTCATTACAAATGCTTTTCATAGGCCTTCACTCACTTAAACATGTCTTTCCCTGAAGCTAACAAGCTTGGCAAATTTGTTCTTCCTAACAAAACAATGTGCCATAAGAAGATTTTTTTTTTTTTTTAATAAGAGTATTTCCTAACCTGTTGAAATGGTTCAGAGCCTGTCGGGTTAGCAGGGGCTGTCTCCCATTAGGACGTGTCCAAGCCCCATTGGGGCCACCTCAGGTCAGGCAGCAGCAGTTTTTCTCAAAGGGCTGGGTCAGTTTGCTCTTTCAGCTCACTTGCTCTGTCCCTCCAAATCTGGCCACATTTCCTCCTCCTGATCTAACATATTCCAGCTTTTAATTAGTTCCAGGCTGGCTGATGTGACTGCCCCATCTGTACAATGCATATGTGCCAATTCAAAGTCTGAAGTCGATGAACTAAGAGAGCCAACTGAAGACCTGTTGAAGGAGGCAAATGGAGCTACACTGTTGCTGGAAAATTCTACCGGAGTGCCTGCCAGTGCCGGACCCTTTCCAAGCAATGCCTGAACCACAGGTCTGTTATGAAAAGACTGCTGAATTCCATTTCTTCCTGACTCCTTCAGAAACCAAAGGATGATTGAAGTATAGGATGCAAACTCCTCATCCTCTGGGCATGTATCTCATGATCAACAACTTCCTTAGCTGAGCCCACGTTAGCAGAAGTCATGGCCAGAATCCAGCAAGGGCCAGCAGAAGGGAGAAATGAATGCAGGTACAGTCCCTTTTTTCTGATGAAGCCTCATTTGCCCCTGAAATCCACAGCCAAGCCTTTTGCATCCAAGGCTCTGTTTCACCTGCTTGTCTGTGTTTGATAGTCTTAGTGATTTTTGTGCCTACTATTGTCCCTTAGTAGTATTTCTTTCTCCTTCGTTATGTATAGAGAGAAAACGCAGCACAAGTGTCGTATGTACATATGTATATTCCTCTTTGTATATTTACACATAAAACTTCAGGTTGAATTCATACAGTTCAATCCAGTCTGATTCTTTGTATCGCACTTGAAAACAATACAAATGTTTAAATTATACACCCAGAAATAAAATAATATTACTCATGTGGTAAAATTTCTCATATTAGCGGATGTTTTACTTGGTAGAGTTCAATTCAAATTTTATTAGACATATGATGAATGCTAATTTTTCCCATTTGAAGTGGCATCTAAAAATATTCTTTTCATTAATGTATTTGTTCATTTTTTGAGGCATATTTACTGAGTATCTACAATGTGTCAGGCTAAATTTACCATTTAGTAGTGAATGATAAAATTATGTAGACTAAGCTCCTTACTTCATGGAACATATATTTTCATAATATTAATTACCTTTTACTTATTTTCTTTCAAAATAATGAAAATGAAGACACTGAATACTGAAGATTCAGTGATTCTTGTTGCTAGCTGAAATGATTATTGCTATCTCATTGTGATATTATCATGGCTTCTCTTAGCTTTGAAATCATCAATGTTTGGACCCTGTGAGTTACCCTGGACCTTGACACTTTTCTGGGTGTCTTTCTCCTGTCACCCAGCAGCCATTATTGAGCCTCACATTGATGTTATTATTCGGTTTCTCAGTCTTGTCTGATTCTTTGCAGCCCCATGGACTGCAGCACACCAGGCTTCCCTGTCCTTCACGATCTCCGGGAATTTGCTCAAACTCCTGTCCATCGAGTCGGTGATGCCATCCAACCATCTCATCCTCTGTTGCCCCCTTCTCCTCCTGCTTTCTATCTTTCCCATCATCAGGTGCCATCCTACAATTCACTGACCCATTCCCTGACCCACAAAGCCTCTCTGGAGCTCATAATGGTTGGATCACACTTTTCATGCTGGGAGTATATGCTCTCTTAGCCTGGCACATGTACAGATTCTGGTTGAGATAGTAGGAAAAAGCGCAGTCATTTCACTGAACTGAATAAAATAAGCAGTCCCAAGATGGATCATTGCAAATTCCTCTTAGGGGAAAAGTAAAGCAAAAACTCCCAGTGTCCCAGGGACACTGGTGTGCAAACATCAAAGTCTCATGTCCAGTTGGCAGGGCTCCTGTCACTGGCTCTTCAGCATCCTGTGAATTGCTCCTGGACGCTGCCCAGGTCCAGGTTTCAGGAGGAAAAATGCTGTAGTACATCTCTCAGGATTGCTTACAATAACTCTCTTCCCCAGACTATGCCACAGAGTCTTATTTCCCAGTGTTCGAGCTAACCTTCTACTCTCTGAAAATCTCACCCTCTCCCTGGATACCTGGTTTCTAAGGAAGAGTGTCATCACGAAGCAGGAAGTATTTGTCGAAGTGAATCAGGTACAAGCACAAAATGCTTTGCCAGTAGCAACCCCTCCCGAAGCAGTAAGGAGGACAAAAGAAAATCAGGGATGGAAGACAGTCTACCTTTTAATTTGGCTTCGCCTAGTTCAGACTGGCCAGGTTTACCTATGACCTGTGGTGTTGACCAAGCTTGTCAGTTAAAGCTAAACACATTTCACAGTGGCAGCCAGCCAAAAACATAAATTCTGCCAAAAACTAAACACTGTAGAAGGTCTGTCTAGTTTCAAAGTGTCTATGCCAACTGCACAGTTCACGAGGCGTTGTGGGTGTGATTTTGCAGAAGCACTGGCGGGGTAGTCTTAAAGCCTCCAGCTCTCTGATGTGGGGAAAGGTCTCAAGAGTTTTCTTCACCTCCTATGAAATAACCAAGGCTGGATGTGGGGAATGTCTAATAAAGAATAAGGCCATCGAATTTGGTGATATGCCCACTGGATAGCTTCAAGGTACAAAGTTTCCAGACAGCACTGTGGGGGATGCAGCGGAGAAGGTTGTGGGGAAGTGCAGGAAGTCTGTGTGGACCCTCCTTTAAAATATTTGGGGGACCTCCCTGGTGATCCTGGCTTCCTGGGTGGTGCTAGTGGTAAATAACCCACCTGACAATGCAAGTGATGTAAGAGATGCAGTTTAGATCCCTGGGTTGGGAAGATCCCCTGCAGGAGGAAATGGCAACCCACTCCAGTATTCTTGCCTGGAGAATCCCGTGGACAGAGGAGCTTGGTGGGCTACAGTCCCTAGCATTGCAGAGTTGGACATGACTGAAGCAACTTAGCCCACAGGCACCTGGTGATCCAGTGGCTAAGACTCCAAGCTCTCAGTGCGTGGCGGGGGTTGGGGTTGGGGTGGGGTTTGATCCCTGGAGAGGGAACGAGACCCCATATGCCTCAACTAGGAGTTCACCTGGTATTGAAGATCCCACATGCAGCAACTAAGACCTAGAGCAGCCAAATAAAATGAATAAATATTAAAAACAACAACAAAAGAAATACTTGAGGTTATAAGGAAGGGGCAAAGAATAGGGTTGTAAAAAGGTTGAGCTTAAGGGATTGAGGACTGCAGTTTTGTTTTATTGTCTATTTTAAAATTAGATGAAATCTAAGAATATCTCATATGGCATCAGATTCTTGGAGTCTATATCCCAAGCTGAGCACTGCAGTGACATGTGGGAACCACACGGCTCTACCCAATGACTTGGGAATGCGGGGATCCATAAATACAAGGGCATACATTGTCTAAGAATAAACACACATTCGCATTTTACTGCCTTTGTTTAACAGATATTTTTGACAGATTGCTGTGTGCCGAGTGCTGAGAATAAAACAATGAACTGTTCTCTCCAAGCACTTTAATTTCATGGATGGTTTAGACAAGGAAGCAGGCAGTTAAAAAGGCTGTGTGGTGTGTGCTCAGTCACATCTAACCCTTTGCGACGCCATGGACTGTAGCCTGCCAGGCTCCTCTGGCCACAGGATATTCTAGGCAAGAATATTGCAGTGGATTTCCATTTCCTTCTCTAGATCTTCCTGACCCAGGGATTGAACTGGAGTCTCCTGCATCTCCTGCCCCAGCAGGCGGATTCTTTACACCTGCTCCAGTATCAACCTGCCTACCTGGAAGCCCGTTAGGAACAATGGATCAAGTGCTCTCAGAGGGATGAGCATAGACGACGGTAGGGGTATACAGATGGGGCGTCTTAATCTTTGGGAATGTCAAAGAAATCCAGGGAGCTTCTAGGAGGATCTGGAGGATTGTGGGAGTCAGTTCAGTGAGACGAAAGGGAAGGAGTCTTCTGTGCACAGGAAATAGCTCCTGGAAAGTGCCCTCATGGAAATCATGTTGGATAAGGAGACATTTGAGTTGAGACCTGGAGAATTCCAGTTCAGGAGAATTTTGCGGATTTCAGGAGAAAGGCCCTGGGAATGATGTGCACTTGATGGGTTCAAGGAACAGTGAAGAAAGCAATGTGGTCATAGTCCACAAGTCCACCACTCACGGTCTGTTCTGATTTCTGGTCCCCAGTGGGCCATATTCTCTCCCATTAACTCTCTGAAACATGGCCCAGTTGGTATTTCCATGAGTCCTTCCCCTCTGCATCCCCTGCCATCCTCACTTTGGTTCCTAACTTTCTACAGTTGAATTCCTCTTCAACTGCAGATCAGAATGTTAGTTTTCTTGCTTATAGTAGTAAAGAGCCCTAAACAAAGGGCCCAGCTTCAGCCATTTCTGTCTCACAGTGATCCTGGCTTCCTTTTTCTGGCTTTGAACCAATGCCTTGAGTTACCAGCCTCTGTGTATAATTCTGCTCCAAGGAATTCCTCATGCTACAGCAGCACTGAGTCCTGCTTAAACCCAAATGACTTTGGAAGAATCCCTTCTATTTCTCTGCCCTTTGGATCCCCAAGATCAGTGCTCCTTGGTAAATATCAAGGTGACTCTATTCTCTAGTGGCTCAGTCAAGAATCTGCCTGCAACACAGGAGACCCGGTTCAATCCCTGGGTAGGGAAGATCCCGTGCAGAAGGAAGTGGCAACCCACTCCAGTATTCTTGCCTGGAGAGTCCCATGGACAGAGGAGCCTGGCAGATTACAGTCCATGGGGTCACAAAGAGTTGGACATGACTGAATGGCTAACATTTTCTATCTCTGGAAATCATCATTTAGATCTACCAGGCGATCCTTGAGACCCCACACCCTGCTCCCCGGATCCTGTTTCAGCCTGTGTCTAAGGGGCTCTTGACAGGGAGTTCCTGGCAGGCCTCGTGGTTGACATTATGTCACTTAGGACAATCTAGTTCAATATGTGCATTTCAAAGTTGCTCCGGCTCAGAGAGGACTGTAGGAAAGGTAAAGTTTGCAGTTCTGGGTAGTGGTGGTTAGCAGCTCATGGCCTTGGACTTGCCCTCTCTTATTACCATATTAACATATGCATGATTGTACCTGAGGAAGTGCAGAAACGGCAACTGAAGCTGAGAATACTGACTGTAGGATCTCACTCGACAGCAAGGTTTTCTCTAATATTTGCCAAGTTGATGTAACAGGGTGGTCTAAGCAGGGAAGCCATTGTCTAGCTTCCAATGACTAGAAATTGCCTGGATTCATTTGATTTTTTTTTAAGTTAATACATAAAATAATACATTCATCTTTCAAAATGTCAAATAATTCTACTTAAAAGTGTAGTATTTATTTCACTCATCTAAGAACCCAAATTCATGTCTCCCAGGAACAACCACATACTACTGGTATATAACCAATTGTATATATGCATTTTATGTTTTCATTTTTAGAGATCATTAATTGCTTTCCACCAAAGAAGATGAGGATTTCAGTGTCCTTATACCCCCAGTCTAGATTTGTCTCCTTTCTCCACCATTTCCATTCTCCCAATATCAGAGTTGTGTGTTTACACTGGGCTTCTCTGGTGGCTCAGTGGTAAGGAACGTGCCTGCCAATGCAGGAGACGTGGTTTCTGTCCCTGGGTGGGGAAGATCCCCTAGAGAAGGAAATAGTAAGCCGCTCCAGTATTCTTGCCTGGGAAATCCCGTGGACAGGGATTTAGTGGTGGGCTTTAGTCCATGGAGTCTCAAAGAGTCAGACACAGCTTAGTGATTTAGCACACATGCACACATTTACCTTTTTTTTTTTTTTTATGCTTGGTTTTTCTGGCCATGCAGTACAACAGCAGGATCTTAGTTCTACCAATAGGGAGCAAATCCATACCTACTGCGGAAGCACAGACTCTTAGCCACTGGACAGCCAAGGAAGTCCCTGAGTTTACATTATTATGATAGCATAATTTAGCTAATGTTCACAAACTCCTGTAGTATGCCATGATTATGTTTCCTTTCTTGTACACAATTGTGCTTTTCCTGGAGTTTTGAATTTTTTGTTTGCTCAGCTTGCTATGTGTCTCTTAGCAATTCTTCTTCCAAACACTGACAGATATGTAAAACACATTCCCAGTAAGTCAGGCACATCAGGTTATCCGTGAATCCCCTTTTGTAAATGTTAGAGCAGGAAGAAGTTAGAAATGACATCCTTGTATGTAAAGTAATAAAAAAAAATGGTGGGGACTGGCAGAAGAGGTCTTGTAAAATTTGTTTTAGGTGTTGGCATTCTCCTGTATACCTCTTCCACAGAAAGACAACAGATTGCATTAAAAAAATGTATTCAGAAATAAATATTCTTGTTATAGGAAGAGGCTTGAGCAGTAGTATCTGGTGATTCTTATTCTATCCATCATTAAAAAAAATACCAGATAGATATCTGCTAGTCAATTGAAAGTTAAAAGAGAATGTCTATTAAAATGTCTTCCAGCTTAAGCAGAGAGTGCCTGTGAAAACACAGGAAGAACATTGTGGACCCATTAAACAGACGAACTATCTGGGGACTCTGTGTGTGTTCCCATATGCATTCATATACACACATGTTAATTATGACGCATGCAATCTGTTTCATTATATAAAAGCAACAAAAAGTTTCCCAGTTAGTTAATAAACATTGCAAAATTCTGCTACCAACACCTGAGTCCCAGTAATTAAGTATGAAGGGTAATTTTACTTGTGAACATAAATGCAAAAATATTCAATGTAAGTCCAATGTGTCAAATTTAGCAAAATATTAAAGTCTCTCTTATGGGTAACTGATCTATTCCATGAGTTCATGTATTTTTGAAGACGCTCATCACTAATAATATATTGAATTAGTAAGTCAAGTGAGAATAGACATTTGAACAAATTCATTCCCATTCTTGTTTTTTAAAAAACATATTTTAAAGTAGAAATAGATGAGTATTTTAACATGATAAAAAACACAGTATTTGGGGTTAAAAAAAAAAACACAGTAAAACACATTAATGAGCATCAAAAAAGGAAGGGTTCTATGAAAAATGAGGTTTGAGAATACTGTTTAAAACAGAATACATTTGAGTCAGTTCTAATGAGGTGGATGAAACTGGAGCCTATTATACAGAGTGAAGTAAGCCAGAAAGAAAAACACCAATACAGTATACTAACGCATATATATGGAATTTAGAAACATGGTAACAATAACCCTGTATGCGAGACAGCAAAAGAGACACAGATGTATAGAACAGTCTTTGGACTCTGTGGGAGAGGGAGAGGGTGGGATGATTTGGGAGAATGGCATTGAAACATGTATAATATCGTATAAGAAACGAATTGCCAGTCCAGGTCTGATGCAGGATACAGGATGCTCGGGGCTGGTGCACTGGGATGACCCAGAGGGATGGTACGGGGAGGGAGGTGGGAGCGGGGTTCAGGATGGGGAACACGTGTACAGCCGGGTTGATGTATGGCAAAACCAATACAATATTGTAAAGTAATTAGCCTCCAATTAAAATAAATAAATTTAAATTTTTTAAAAAAAGTAAAAAAAAAAAACAAAACTGTAAATAACAGGCCAGAAACAGCAACAATTACAACCAGATTTCTTATTTGCAGATCTCCTCAAAAGCTTTTATGTTCTAACATGAATGTGAGTTTCTAAGAAGCTATTTACTTATTTTAACATTTAAAAATTTGTGTTGGAGTCTAGTTGATTTACAATGTTGTGTTAATTTCTGCGGCACAGCAAAGTGATTCAGTTATACATACGTATGGTTTTTTTTAATTCTTTTCTGATTTTATTATTTCTTTTATGATTTATCACAGGATACTGACTAATTCCCTGTGCTATACAATAGGACCTTGTTTATCCATCCTATATATACCAATTTGCATCTGGTAATCCCAAACTCCCAGTCCTTCCCTCCTCCCACCCCTGGCAACACAAGCTTGTTCTCCATATCTGTGAGTCTGTTTCTGTTTTGTAGATATCCCAAGAAGCTATTTAATGTTCAATATAAGAATTAACCCCCTCTTTATAGCAAAAATAACAAAACGATACTCTGGCATAGCTTCAGCCAAAACTAGGTACAACAATAAAGACACAATATAACTTTACCAAGAAACGTAGAAGAGCTGGAGAGATAATGTGGCTGTTACTGCATAGGAATACTACCCAGATGTTTATTTTCCAAAATTAATTTTAGGTTTAATATCATAAAAATCAAGACGTTATTTATGTGCAAGCAAACGTGAGATGGAAAAGGGTTGATAATGAATCTCCAAAATACATCTGGAAGAAAAATATTAGAGAATTGCCCAAAAAAATATTCTTGAAAAAATAATAAATTTAACTTTATTTGCCATCATGTCAGATATAAAAATATCACGCATAGTTGCCCTAGTTAAATAATACAGGAACTAATAAGCAAAAAAAGAAAAAAGAAAATTAAATTGATAATATATGAACAGGCTCTTTTGATGCATACATATTGGATATTGCTAAAATACACACATTGAGAAAAGAGGAATGATTACATGCATCTGATGGACTGAATAGCTAAATGGAAAAAAAGTAAAACCATGCAAGAAGTGAAAGAAAATATATGTGAGGGTATATCTGATTGGAGGGTGAAAGAGTCTTTCTAAACATAACCCCAACGAAGGATACAAACAAAATGATTGCTGGGCTTGAGGCTCTAAGAGGGAAAACTTCTCAATAAAACAGCTAACGTCTTAAGATTAAAGGACAAATTCACATTGAAAAAACATTGAAAAATATGAAAATCGGTGATAAAAAATAAATGTAAATGTGAGTAAAGTGCTCAGTCACTAAGTCGTATCCAACTCTTTTGTGACCCCCCCTAACTGTAGCCCACCAGGCTCCTCTGTCCATGGGATTCTCCAGGCAAGAATATTGGAGTGGGTTTGCCATTTCCTTCTCCGGAGATCTTTCCAACCCAGGAATTGAACGACAGTCTCCTGCGTTGGCAGACAGATTCTTTACCACTTGAACCATCTGGGAAGCCCAAATGTGACTAAACTCATGACTAATTCACAAAAGTGGAAACACAAATAGTGACTATATAGACAAAAGCCCAACTCAGTGATTATCAAAGAAATGCTAGTTAAAAGTTAACATGCTAACTAACAGATTAGCAGAGATTAAAGATGCTTAATTCTTGTAATGATGCAATGGTAAATATGTGCCACACACAGTGAGACCATAAACTGGTATGTTTTTTTTTTTAGAAAGTATATTTAGTATGTATATTTAGAAATATATATCAAGAGTCTTGAAATAGTTTGCAGTTTTTGATCTGATACTTCTCCCTTTAATGATGAAACTGCTGGAAGAAGTAACAGACACAAGCACTATGCTTTAAAATGTTCACGACAATTTTTATTCATTAATAAAATGGGAGGAAAGCACCCACTTCAAAAATGAAGAGTGATTACAAAAATTGTGACGTCTTCAAATAATGAAATATCACATCAACATCAGAATGCTTGCTTTAAAATATTATTCGATAACAGTGGACAAGGTTATGCTAAAACGTTATAGAAAAAGACAGGATACAGAACTGTATGTGTAAGATAATCCTGACTCATCATTAAAAAAGAGTGTCAGAAAACAGTGTCCACATGTAAATGTCAATATGCTATTAGAAATAATTTTTAAATACCCAAGGTAATTTTCAGAATTTAAAGATTCCCTAAGGTGGACTTTTATACATTATCAGGTAAACACAGCACATATAATTATTAAAAAGTGCAAATATTTGAATGAATGAATGCATTGCTTCTGGCAGTTTTATTCTATTCCTAGAAAGGGCCTGGGGTGGCCACAATGAGTTGTATTTCTGACATGATTTTGTTATTAGTACAGACATTAAGAAAACAGTGGGGTAAGTAGGGGGGAGCAAATTGAGAGAGTATAGTTGACATATATATATATACACACACACACACACACACACACATCTCACCATATGTAAGATAGATAGTGGGAAGCTGCTGTTTAGCACAGGGAGCTCAGCTTGGTGCTCTGTGATGACCTTGAAGGGCGGGAATGAGGGGGTTGGAGGGAAATATAAGAGGGAAGGGATATATGTATACTTATAGGTGACTCTGTTGTATATCAGAAATCAACACAACCAACACAAAGCAATCATCCTTCAATTAAAAATTTAAAACAAACAAAACAAAAACCAAATGTAACAATAATGAAAAAGCTTGAAGTAGTCTTGAGAATTACCCAAATGTGACCCAGTGACAGGAAATGAGCTAAGGCTTTTGGGAACATGGCACCGGAAGACTTGCTCCAAGCAGGGTTGCCACAAACTTTCATTTTGTAAAAATGTGCAACATCTGTGAAGCACAGTAAAGCCAATGCAACGTTAAACATTCTCATCTTAAATGCAGATCACTAATGAATTTGTTGAAACAAAAATGGCATTTAAAACAGATATCTTAGGTCATTTCATTTCCTAATTACTATGTATTTAGTTGTCTGGATATTATATACACAGTATCTTCTTCAATTCCATTCAATGAAGAAATACTTGAAGTTAAAAAACAAAACAAAACTTGGATGAGGAGAGGTCCAAGCCCACTCAGTTTTCAAAATGGGTAAACAGGGTGACTTAAGAAATCTTATAGAATTTATAAAGGGATGTAAAATCCACTATGCAAATTATAAAACCTACATCATATAAGTTACACTAGTTTCCCAAAACTTTGACCAAAACAGAAAGCATCCTTTTCATCAAGCTAGAAAAATACCTGGGGTTAGATAAATTTATAATGATGATTATCAATCAATCAATCTTTATTTTTTGATATTGTATCTGTTAATTGCTTTGTAAGATCTTGTTTACCATCTCAAAACACAGCTTTTATCATCTGTAACATAACTGCCTTTTCTTCCATAGTTCAATATTTTGTTGATTGTGTTGGTAACTTCTGATTTTGTGCATGCCAAGTGGCTTCAGTCATGTCCGACTCTTTGTGACCCCCGTGGATTACAGTCCGCCAGGCTCCTCTGTCCATGGGATTCTCCAAGCAGGAATACTGGAGTGGGTTGCCATTTCCTTCTCCAAATTCTTGTGAGCTCCAGTTTATTCCATAAAAACAGATACTTTTTGAAACCAAGGTCAAACAAAATGGGTGGTGTTATTCCTTCTGAGATGTTGAAATTTGGGGGAAGATCAAGCAACAGTGATGATGGTGGAAATACCCTCTTCTTGACATAAAATGCAATTTTAGTTACACAACTGAGAACAATTAGCCACATTAATTCTGGACAGAGGACCCGGTGGGCTACAGTCCATGGGGTCGCCAAGAGCTGGACACGACTGAGAGACTAACACACACACACAGCCACATTAATTGGAGAAAAAGAGTTGTGATGCAGAACTTTTCTTGGAAAGATAGGTATTTTTAGTTTCTCCAACGAGCCCGACCTTGGCTTTCTTACAGTAATCGCGATAGAGAAGATACCTAAATCTGTTAGATCACTGCCAAATTCTTTGGGGCAGAGCTTCCCTTCTTGCCATCCATTTCATTTTTCCTGTCTGTTTTTCTAGGAGAAGCTCCATCTGAATAAACTGCAGATCAGCTCCTCCTTTCTGGCTTATTTCTGTAGTTGTGTTTGTATATTTTTCTTTATCGCAGTCCTAATCCACATCATTCTCATGTGTTATATGCTATATGGACACTCAGCTTCCAGGGATTCCCTGGTAGCTCAGATGGTAAAGAGTCTGCCTGCAATGTGAGAGACTGGAGTTTGATCCCTGAGTCGGGAAGATCCCCTGAAGAAGGAAATGGCAACCCATCCCAGTATTCTTGCCTGGAAAATCCCATGGACAGAGGAGCCTGGTGGGCTACAGTCCACAGGGTTACAAAGAGTCCGACACGACTGAGCGATTTCACTTTCACTTTCATATACTATACAGACTCTCAGCTTCCATGAAGAGTTTCAGCCGGTTTCTAAGACTTTGAGAAACCTATATGCAGGTCAGGAAGCAACCAGTTAGATCTGGACATGGAACAACAGACTGGTTCCAAATAGGAAAAGGAGTACGTCAAGGCTGTATACTGTCACCCTGCTTATTTAACTTATATGCAGAGTACATCATGAGTACATCATGAGAGACTGAGCACACACACTCATTGCTATGGTGGCCCAGGTCTTAAGAAATTTGTCTTCCAAACAGTGTTTGTTTTGTTTGTTTGTTTTTCATGGAGTTCTGATAATGAAGTCCATAATTTTGTATAGGTTGCTCTCTAACATTTGTAACATCCATGCATGATAGTATCCAGAGGCTGGTTAAAACGTTTATGTTAGGTCAAGTAGCATTTGCATTTTAGTATTTACAAATTAATTATTACAGTGTTTGCTGGCAAAACAAGCTCTCTCTGTTCGATGAGTATTATATAAATTTACATCAGTGCTAGTTTCTATTTACCATCTGAACCACCAGGGACCATTATTTGGGAGGAAATACTAAATAATTTGACTTGTATATACAATTTGCCTGTATGTGTCTGTATGTGTGTTTGTCGGTATGTAATGTAGGTGTGTGTGTTGTGTGTATGTGTGTATATATTATATTATATCATGTCATATTACATCATATCATATCATATATATTATATAGTGGGCTTCCCTGCGGCTCAACGATGAAGAATCTGCCGGTCAATGCAGGAGACAGGATTTGATCCCTGGGTCAGGAAGATCCCCTAGAGAAGGAAATGGCAACCTACTCCAGTATTCTTGCCTGGAGAATCTCATGGACAGAAGAGCCTGACAGGCTTCACTCCAAGGGCTTGCAAAACGAGTTGGACATGGCTCAGCAACTAAAGAACAAACAATAAATATTATATAGTATTTTTTTCCCCAAGAAGGACTTACATTTTTATATCTGACTTGATGACTAAACTAGATCCTTTACAAAGGAACACACAGGGTTTCCCTGGTGGCTCCGTGGTAAAGAATCCCCCTTCCCAAGAAGGAGACACAGGTTCGATCCCTGATCTGGGATGATCCCACATGCCACAACTATTGAGCCTGTGCTCTCGAGCCCGGGAGGCACACCTACTGAGCCCAAGCACTGCAACTAACGAAGCCCCTGCGCCCTAGATCCTGCGCTCTGCGACGAGACAGACCTCCGCAATGCGAAGTCCATGCACCACAGCTAGAGAGCTGTCCCCACTCTCTGCAACTAGAGAAAAAGCCTGTGCAGCAGCAAAGATCCAGCACAGCCAAAAATAAATAAAATTATATAAATATATATAAAAGGAACATACATGCCGCATGCCCCTGGTCACTGGTTCTCTTTCTTTATCTCCTTTGCTGTCTGTCAAAGAGAATCCAGGGTCTTCAACATTATTCTCTAGTATTACAGTCTGATTGTATCTCAGGGTAGCCCAATGATATTTACACAGCAACACTAAATCTCTTCAAGTCTGTGACCTGTGTCCTGGTGTTATCAGCGAGGGTGACAGGACATGCTCACGAAGCCTGTCAGGATCATTTCAACAGCACGTGGGAAGGACTGACCCCTCCTCTCCCCGGATCAGAGAACATTGTGTCAGCTCTTAACTACGGTTCAGCATGCAGCACTCCGGGTTACTTTTTATTTCCTGGATTTACAAGGTACCGTCCTGGAATACCTGATCTTAGCCTGTAAACTCCCTAAATTCTCCAGTAGAAACTGCAGGGTGTCCTGAATTGGAGTTTTAAAATGGAACTTCATCTGTCGTGCCAGGACACACACTCCTCGAGGTCAAAGTTGACAGGACGGGAGAGGCGGTCCGTCCAATCGACTTTCCAGCCGAGCGCAGATTCCACCATCTGCGGCCAAAGTCAGCAGAGTTGGGAATCATAAACAGGAGGTCTGGAACTGTCCCTTCCAGCTTAGGCAGTTGAAATCTGGCAGGAAGAGTCTGACAAGCCATTCAAATAGGTCCCAAAACACATCTGTGGAAGTGAGGAAGGATCAAGCTGAGCCAGTCAAAACCAGCAGGGGGGTTTAGATAGGAAAGGCTGAAAATTGCCCTCCTGGAGCAGAAGGTAACCAACCACACGTGTTAAAAGTGAAAGATGGGCCCAGCACTGTGCCAGGTGGCGTGCAGAAGGCGACGGGTGGGTGTGAGCCTTAAATTGAGACTTCAGGAAGCTTAGATCTACTTGGTTTTCCAGACGAGGGGAGGTGAGGGACCACACAAGTCGCCTGGGACTTCACTGTTACTCTGATCTTTCTGACACTCTTTCCTCATCAATATAAGAAGCTTCATAGGTTTAATTTTCAGCCAAACCATATCCAATAATAATTCCCAACCCCCAGACCCTCATCATGTTTAGTTATTATTGGAGGAGGCCAAGGGAGTAATGAGGGCGTCCCTGGAAGCTCAGATGGTAAAGAATCTGCCTGCCATACAGGAGACCCGGATTGAATCCCTGGGTCGGGAAGATCCCTTGGGGGATCTTGCCCAGAGAATTCCATGGACAGAGGAGCTTGGTGGGCTACAATCCATGGGGTCCCAAAGAGTCACATACTATCAAGCGACTTGCTCTTTTCACTTCAAGGGAATGCTCAAAATAAAAAAGGACAAGAGAAAAGATGGCTAAAATCCCAACTGTTTCAAGTGAAGGGTGAAAGAATTAAAAAATAAGCCCAGAGCGACAATAACAACAAAAACAGTCGACTGAAATGACCCTTGATGAGGAAAGAAGAGACAGAGGAACTGAAAAAAAAAATAAAATAAAGACATACACACACAAAAAACCCAAAAACTGTCATCAAAGGGCTAACATTTTAGAGGAAAGTGGCAGACAGGGAGAGACCTCATTTTCAGGAATTTTGTGTGCTCGTTGTTAAACACAGTCATGATTAAACAAGAAAATATATAAATTGCAATCAAATGAATTATCTTAAAGGTAATAAATATTGAAAGCTCATTTGCTAATTTCTATGTGATGTTTACTACTTTTATACCGTGAAAATCATTTGTGTCTGTCTTTTCTGGAATGAATGGTGAGCTCCTTTGCCTCTCTTCCCAATTCTAGTTCTGAAGATTTCAGATTCGTGGTTTGAAATCAGCTGTACTGGGAACATGTACACCACTGACATCAGGAAAAGCTAAAAATACACAAAGTACATGGAATTAGATACACTGGGGCCAGGCAGGCGTGTCTTTCATGAATTTGACTTCTTATCTTTTATGAAAAGTTTTTAAATTGGGCTACAATTACCTTACAATGTTGTGTTAGTTTCTTCCATACAGCAACATGAATTGGCTAGATGGATGCATATATCCCCTCCCTCTTTGAGCCTCCCTCTCCCATCCCGCCTCTCCAGGTCGTCATGGCACACCGAGCTGACTTGTTTATTATTTTGCTGGTTTTCTAGACTTAAGAAAGTGATTGTGGCAAGCGCGGTTTTGTGCCAGGTCGTCAAGATGTCATTCCCCAAGTGTAAGGCATCGCGCTTGGCCAGCCTACCTACTACCCTCGACCCAGCTGAATACGACATATCTTCTGAAACTCGGAAAGCACAAGCCAAGCGATTGGCCATAAGATCCCGGCTTAAACGGGAATACCAGCTTCAGCACTACGACCCTAGTTGCCGAGGGGTTATCGAAGATCCTGCCTTGGTTCGTTGGACCTATGCAAGATCAGCAAATATCTATCCCAATTTCAGACCCAATACCAAGATCTCCCTCTTAGGGGCTCTGTTTGGAATTGGGCCCCTCATCTTCTGGTGTTATGTTTTCAAAACTGACAGAGATAGGAAAGAAAAACTTATCCAGGAAGGAAAATTGGATCAAACATTTAACATCTCATATTAAGTCTGACAATGATGTCTATATGTACTATTGTTTAAATAAATCAATTAATCATTAAAAAAAAAAGAAAGTGATACACAGTGGGAAAAGTATTTATCAGATCAGATCAGTCATTCAGTTGTGTCCAACTCTTTGCGACCCCATGAATCGCAGCACGTCAGGCCTCCCTGTCCATCACCAACTCCCGGAGTTCACCCTGACCCATGTCCATCGAGTCAGTGGTGCCATCCAGCCATCTCATCCTTTGCTGTCCCCTTCTCCTCCTGCCCCCAATCCCTCCCAGCATCAGAGTCTTTTCCAATGAGTCAACTCTTCACATGAGGTGGCCAAAGTACTGGAGTTTCAGCTTTAGCATCATTCCTTCCAAAGAAATCCCAGGGCTGATCTCCTTCAGAATGAACTGGTTGGATCTCCTTGCAGTCCAAGGAACTCTCAAGAGTCTTCTCCAACACCACAGTTCAAAAGCATCAATTCTTCAGCACTCAGCCTTCTTCACAGTCCAACTCTCACATCCATACATGACCACAGGAAAAACCATAGCCTTGACTAGACGAACCTTAGTTGGCAAAGTAATGTCTCTGCTTTTGATTATGCTATCTAGGTTGGTCATAACTTTCCTTCCAAGGAGTAAGTGTATTTTAATTTCATGGCTGCAGTCACCATCTGCAGTGATTTTGGAGCCCAGAAAAATAAAGTCTGACATTGTTTCCACTGTTTCCCCATCTATTTCCCATGAAGTGGTGGGACCGGATGCCATGATCTTCGTTTTCTGAATGTTAAGTCAACTTTTTCACTCTCCACTTTCACTTTCATCAAGAGGCTTTTGAGTTCCTCTTCACTTTCTGCCATAAAGATGGTGTCATCTGCATATCTGAGGTTATTGATATTTCTCCCGGCAATCTTGATTCCGGCTTGTGCTTCTTCCAGTCCAGCGTTTCTCATGATGTACTCTGCATATAAGTTAAATAAACAGGGTGACAATATACAGCCTTGACAAACTCCTTTTCCTATTTGGAACCAGTGCAGATTAAATTTAAAATGTGTTAAATTTTTCTTTATCTGTTACCTTGTGAATTGCACAAGTAATTAAGACAATATTCTTTCTACTATTTGAAGACTATTGTCTGATTCAGGAAGAGAAGGAATAAGTGGAATTTCCATACATATCTTGGTTATTTCACCTTCATATTTCCTGCTAAAAGAAAAGAAAGCATCTACCAGCATTCATGTTGAAACTACATTCAATCATCTCTACTGCAGTTACAGGCTGGTTATGGATATGTTAGATTCAGGAAAATATCAACAAAAGTATTCTATGAGAATCAATTGGCAATATGAAATTTGTAACAGAGTATTTTGCAACTGTGCTGCAATCCATGGAGTTGGAAAGAGTCAAACACAACTGAGCAACTGAACAACAACAATTTTGTATGTTATATATTATACATATGTTGTTATATATCATTCATATAGGTAAAATTCATAATAAACTTATGTGCATACATATATGTGTATATTTTTTAAGAGAACTGGTTATTAAACCTTTACCAGAACATCACTGGATAGACTCCAACAGGTAAGAGGCTATTGGATAAGACTGTAAGAGAGCTGTGTGCTGGGTCTTGCCTGACTCTTTGTGACCCCATGGACTGTAGCCAGCCAGGCTCCCCTGTTCATGGAATTTTCCGAGCAAGAATACTGGAGTGGGTTCCCATTTCCTATTCCAGCAGATCTTCCTGATCCAAGGATTGAACCTGCGTCTGTTGGGTCTCCTGCATTGCAGGTGGATTCTTACCTGCTGAGTCACTGGGGAAGCCCATGGCTGTAGGACTAGAACCTAAAACCACGATTATCTTTGCCTTTACCTCCTGGGCAGCAGGTCGTTTCCTCAATAAGCCAAATGCAGGAGCCTCTGTGTATATAATGGCAATACTGTAATGAAAACTGGTGGATTCTACAACCCATGAGAATTTAGGAGAAATGCCTGTATTTGTTTAACTTTGTTTTTTTCTCACTGTATCTTTATGGGAGGAGAGCTGAATTGTAATCTAATAGACTAAGAAATACATGTAAGCTGTGTTTGTGGCTTATAAACTTGCAAATGTTATATGCAATAGAGATAATAAGAGGAAATCTCTCTCTCTCTCTCTCTCTCTCTCTCTCTCTCTCTACCACATGTGTTCACTCGCACCTTTTGGGGATGAACTGAACACTCAAAGCACGGTTGCTTACATGTAAACAGTACAGAGAATATTCCCCAGGTCCTGATCAGCACACATTCTTCAGGATTAGGATCCAGATTCTGAAGACAGAGGGCTTCCCAGGTGGCACAGTGGTAAAGAATATGCCTGCCAATGCAGGAGACTCAAGAGATGTGGGTTTGATCCCTGGGTTGGAAGATCCTCTGGAGGAGGAAATGGCAACACACTCCAGTATTCTTGCCTGGAGAATTACAGGGACAGAGGAGCCTGGTGGGTTACAGTCCATGGGGTCACAAACATTCGGACATGACTGAACACACACATCGTCATGTCTGAAGATGAAGGCATTGGGTCTCAGGCTGGGTCCTGGAAAGTCTCACATGGGGCCTAGATGCCTCTCCAAGCTGCCCCCACACTCCAGAAACCCAAGGTTCTAGCACACAGGTCTTCCCTTTCTCAGAGCTGTCATTCACCCAAATCTTCAACGTGACCCTCATGTTTTGAGGTTTAGAGAAGCAGACAGCCCAGCTGTCACCCACTCTCAATAATCGGCTTCACTCAGAAAAAAGAAATTCTGGAGGAGTTAGCTCATGAAGAAACTACTGTCTTCCTTCTCTGATTCAATCAAGGATCTGCGTCCAATCGTCAGTCCATAATTAGCCTCTGTCACACACACTTGTTTACAGAAACAGGGATGCAAGATTTTCTTGCTTAAACTAATTTTAGGTGAAGTGGTTCAGATTCACTGCCATAACTCATGGTTCAGGTGTAATGCACGGCATGTCCAGACAGGAGTGAGCTTTATTGGATTCCCAGTCTCTGATGGCTTGGCTCACCATGTATGTCCATTCTGGGCCGTTGTTCTTGATGGTATCTATGACAACGTTCAAAGGGGTCTGGGATCCATACAGAGGCAAACAGGAATAGTAATGCTATTCAAGAACAGCTTTTTTTTTTTTTTTAATGTGTATTTATTTATGACTGTGCTGGGTCTTCGTTCCAGCACGCAGGTTTTCTCCAGTTGCTGCGAGTGAGGGCTGCCCTCCAGGTGCAGTGTGTGGGCTTCTCGTTGTGGCAGCTTCTCTGGTTGTGGAGTATGGGCCCTAGGGCACGCAGGCTCCAGTGGTTGTGCCTATGGGCTTAGTTGCTCACGGCATGCGGAATCTTCCCTGACCAGATATAGAACCCGTATTTCCTGCATTGGAAGGCAACTTCTTAACCCTTGGACCACCAGGGAAGTCCCAGGAACAGATTTTGAATAAAAACTCTCATCCGCTGGAGGAGGGCATGGCAACCCACTCCAGTATTCTTGCCTGAAGAATCCCATGGACAGAGGAGCCCAGCAGGCCACAGGCTATAGGGTCACAAAGAATCACACATGACTGAAGCAAGTTAGCATGCATGCATGAATCTATCTGTTTATCTATCTCTTCATGCTTGGCTTCATCAGCATGTGAACCAAGAACTTCCAGATGTACAAGCTGGATTTAGAAAAGACAGAGGCACCAGAGATCAAATTGCCAACATCTGTTGGATCATAGAAAGAGCAAGGAAATTCCAGAAAAAATTCTACTTCTGTTTCCTTGATTATGTTAAAGCCTTTATGTGGATCACAACAAACTGCAGAAAACTCTTAAAGAGATGGGAATACCAGGCCACCTTACCTGCCTTCTGAGAAACTTGTATGCTGGTAAAGAAGCAACAGTTAGAACCAGACATGGAAAAATGGATTGGTTCAAAATCGGGAAAGAAGTATGTCAAGGCTGTGTATTGTCACCCTGCTAATTGAACTTATCTGCAGAGTACATCATGTGAAATTCTGGACTGGATGAAGTTCAAGCTGGATTCAAGATTGCCAGGAGAAATATCAATAACCTCAGATATGCAGATGACAGCATCCTTATGGGAGAAAGCAAAGAGGAACTAAAGAGCTTTTTGATGAGGATGGAAGAAGAGAGTGAAAAAGCTGTTTTAAAACTCAGCATTCAAAAAACTAAGATCATGGCATCCAGTCACATCATTTCATGGCAAATAGATGGGGAAACAATGGAAACAGTGGCAGACTTTATTTTCTTGGGCTCCAAAACCACAGCAGACAGTGACTGCAGCCATGAAGTTAAAAGACACTTGCTCCTTGGAAGGAAAGTTATGACGAACCTAGACAGCATATTAAAAAGCAGAGACATTAGTTTGCTGACAAAGGCCCATATAGTCAAAGCTATGGTTTTTCCAGTAGTCATATACAGATGTGAGAATTGGACTATAAAGAAGGTTGAGTGCCGAAGAATTGATGCTTTTGAACTGTGGTGCTGGAGAAGACACCCACTCCAGTGTTCTTGCCTGGAGAATCCCAGGGACAGTGGAGCCTGGTGGGCTGCCATCTCTGGGGTTGCACAGAGTTGGACACAACTGAAGTGACTTAGCAGCGGCAGCTGGAGAAGACAATCTTGAGAGTCCCTTGGACTGCAAGGAGATCAAACCAATCAATCCTAAATGAAATCAGTCCTGAATATTCATTGGAAGGACTGATGCTGAAGCTGAAGCTCCAATACTTTGACTACCTGATGCAAAGAACAAACTCATTGGAAAAGACCCCAATTCTGGGAAAGATTGAAGGCAGGAGGAGAAGGGGACGACAGAGGATGAGATGGTTAGATGGCATCATTGACTCAATGGACATGAGTTTGAGCAGACTCTAGGAGATAGTAAAGGACAGGGAAGCCTGGTGTGCAAAGGGTTGGACGTGACTGAGCGACTGAACAAGAACCACCTATCATCTACCTTTCTATCACTTTTCTATCTACCTACCTTCCTATGGTTTCATTCATAGAGCTAAAGTGTCTTAATTATATATATGACGGGGTTTACACGCCTGTGTTTGCATAAGTTGATTTGCCTGGAAGTTAAATATTCCCACAACAGGTTTGTATGTGGACAGCTGGAGCTGCATGCAGAGCAGAGTGGAGGGTAGGGAGTAGCAGAGAAGAAATGGGAGTAGTGTGTGTCTATTCTTTCATGCCCTCTTTTGTTTGAATACAGTGCCTGGGATGTGCATTTATCATTTAAGAATAAGTATTTCTTGAGTGTGTACAGTATGTCAGACTGTTCTAGGACTTTGAAAGTATATTGAAGTACTGCTTGTGACATGACATTGATATACATCACAAGAGGAGGCAGATGGGAGCAGAGGGAGAAAGACTTAGAGGGAAGCCAGGGGAGGCAGACTCTCCACAGTAATCTGTGTGTCCTCTAGGTTTTGGAATTTTCATCCAAATGCTTCCCTGGTGGCTCAGAGGATAAAGCGTCTGCCTGCAATGTGGGAGACCTGGGTTCGATTCCTGGGTTGGGAAGATCACCTGGAGAAGGAAATGGCAACCCACTCCAGTACTCTTGCCTGGAAAATCCCATGGAGAAGCTTGGTGGGCTATAGTCCATAGGGTTGCAGAGTCGGACAAGACTGAGCGACTTCACTTTCTTTACAGAGTTCTAAAGATGGTGGCCTGTAAAATCTATGACTTTTTCATGGAGGATTTGGACTTCTCGCCCACCCCACCTCTTCAGAATAAAAATGACTGAAACGGATGGTCGATGGCTAGGACATTAATTGACCCACCTCTGGTTTAAATTCTTTGGCGTTCTCCCTCTTTTCTCCTTACTCAAGGTTACTCTAAAATAGGCCTTTGGGTATCTTTCCTGAAATTTGGGTACTTTTCCATAATGAAAAGGCTAATTTATCTCTGATCTGCTTTGTCTTGACTTATGAATGCCCTTGAACTCAGCTGACATGTCTGTAGTGCCATGAACATACTGAGGGTTTAACCAAATGCATCCTTAGAGGAATGGGTGTGAACTGGAGAAAAGAAAACTAAGAAATTCCTCAGCTCGTTTTTTGCTCTTTAAAGCTACTTAGATATGTCATTAGCTAGGGAAAAAAAGAGTCCATCTGTTCACTGGAGAGGACATCAGGTGACTCACCAACATTCATTCCTCCTTTTTCATGTTGGGGAGTAGACAGATGGTCTGAGTAGACTTCCTGAATTTTCTAAACCAATCAAAGCAACGCCATCTGGCCCAACCAACTGTCTGGTTCAGGAAATAAAGTCTAGAGCAATATTTGACTAAGGAGAAGATGAATGAGTCCATTAAATGCTCAGAAACATTGCTGAGAATTTTGGGACAGCTGTAGTGTCTGCTCTTTCATAGAAAATGTGATACATGGATGAAGCTGAAACTCTGATATGGGAAGAGCTGAGAGACACAGAGAGAAGGGGAGTTAGAACCCTGATAAAAATGTGCCTGATGTTTACCCAATCTGTTGACTTTATAGTTGCTTAAGCTAGTAAATTCTCTGTAATATATGGGCTAGCTTTTTTTTTTTTTTTACTTTATTAAAAAAATTGTTATAGTTGATTTACAGTGTTGTTTTTCAGGTGTACAGCAAAGTGATTCAGTTACGCATATACAGATATTCATTCTTTTTAGATAGACGTTATTATAGAATATTGAGTAGAGTTCTCTGTGCTATACAGAAGATTCTTGTTGGTTATCTATCTTATATATAGTAGTGTGTACATATTTATCCCAAGCTCCTGATTTAACATCCTCTCATGTTTCCCCTTGGGTAACCATAAGTTTGCTTTTGATATTTGTAAGACTTGTTTCTGATTTGTAAATAAATTCACCTGTATCATTTTCTAAAAAATTAGATTCCACATATAAATGATACGGCATGATATTTGCTTTTCTTTGTCCAACTTTACTTAGTCTGATAATCTGTGTGTATGTGTGTGTGCTCAGCCGCTCAGTCATGTGCAACTCTTTGCAACCCCATGGACTCTAGCCTGCCAGGCTCCTCTGTCCATTGAATTTTTCAGGCAAGAATACTGGAGTTGGTTGCCATTTCCTTTCCAGACGATCTTCCCAACACAGAGATCGAACCTGCGTGTCTTGCGTCTCTTACATTGGCAGATGGATTCTTTACCACTACATCGACCTGGGAAGTCAATCCTGTTTGAGCTAGTTTAAACTAATTTTTTTCTCTTACAAGGTGAACCATCTTAACTAACGGTCAGCAAGATGTAATATTGGGGTTTGGGAAGTACATCAGTAACTCAGACCATAAGGAAGAGTAAATATTTGGCCTTATCTTCTGTGTGTATTTCTCTTCCTAGGCCTGTGCTGGTCTCTGGCCAGCTCTCCATCACTTTAGGAGAGAAGACACGGGTAATGTTCTCTACTTCCAACATGCCTCTTCTATTGTGGATTTCTTGCCCAAACACTGCATGGTCCCTTAACATATTGTCCAAATAATCAATTTCCATTTGGAGTAAGAGGGAAAAAAATAGGAGGCAATAGGTGAGGTAGAATAGCCAGATGTACTTTTTGACAATTAGAAACATCTGAGCAATTCAAATACAGCCTTTCCAGTTAAAGAACACTGGCTGGTGATGTGTATTCATTTTTTTTTCTGACATGTGTTTTTAATAATGATGATGATGATATAAAAGCCCCCCAAAGTTGATAGCAAGCAGGAAAATGCTAATACTGACTAGGACTTTTTTCTCCTAAAGCCAGAGAGTGCATTTTTGGGCTGACCTTGGGTCAATCCCCATCATCAAAATCTTGCTGTTCTGAGCACTGCTCTTCTAAGGACATTTCCTTTAGTGAATAGAGAATTATTCACTTAAAAAAAAAAAATCCTCGCAAGGCTTTACTCTGAATTACAAGCAGGTTCATGTCGAAATGTTCTTAATTTTATCTGGGACATCATCCCCGCCCCCCTGACTATTTGCTATACTACCTTATTAGATTGCTTATTGTCCACTTCCATCTTTTATTAGTCTTTTCACAGATAGAGCATTTTGTCAGCTATCAGACGATTTGAAAGTGTAGCCATGTTGAGACAGGTGGTTTGATTACTAAGGAAGTGGAAATGGAGGTTTTTCAGAAGAACAGAGTACATACAACAGAGCTTTGTTCTTGGCATTGTATTGGCTTGGCCAAAAAGTTCATTCAGTATTTTTCCATAAGCTGGTAGAGAAAAACTAAAATGAACTTTTTTTTTTTGGCCAGCCCAGTATTAGCAGTGATCATCTTTGACATGGTTTCTCCATAATCTTTCTACTGTAGGGCTCCCCTTGTGGCTCAGTCAGTAAAAAAATCCACCTGCAATGCAGGAGACAAGGGTTTGATCCCTGGGTCAGGAAGATCCCCTGGAGAAGGAAATGGCAGCCCACTCCAGTATTCCTGGGAAACTCCATGGACAGAGGTGCCTGGCAGGCTACAGTCCATGGGCTTGCAAGAGTTGGACATAATGACTAAACCACCACCACCAACACCACCACCTTTCTACTATATCTCTGCACCTCTGGGCATGTGCTCAGCTCCACACTGTAGCCCATCCATCCAGTTATGACTTACTCTCTCAGCCCAGGCACTTGTGACTTGGCCTGCCCTCTTCTATAATCTACCAGCATAAGGGGTCAGCTTGGCCCTAAATTGGAAGCCACCCTTCAGTTCATAATCTGACCTGTACCACTCACCTATATTCTTCATAAGTCAAACTTCCATGGTATAACAATGCTGCTGCTGCTGCTAAGTCACTTCAGTCGTGTCCGACTCTGTGTGACCCCATAGATGGCAGCCCACCGGCTCCCCCGTCCCTGGGATTCTCCAGGCAAAAACACTGGAGTGGGTTGCCATTTCCTTCTCCAATGCATGAAAGTGAAAAGTGAAAGTGAAGTTGCTCAGTTGTCTCCGACTCTTAGGGACTCCATGGACTGTAGCCTACCAGGCTCCTCCTTCCATGGGATTTTCCAGGCAAGAGTACTGGAGTGGGTTGCCATTGCCTTCTCCGTGGTATAACAATAACTTTGATCAATTTAAATATTTAAAAATCTCTGGATTTTAAAAAATACACTTAATACATTTTAACTGTAGAAAATGTCAATATGAGAAAAGAAGATCCCAAATCCCATATTCCAAAGATAATTGTGCCTAATATTTAATATATGTACTTCCAGATCTTAGCAAATGTTTCTCTATCATGTGTATAGATGTGAGAATATGGATAGATATGTTCTAAAACACTCTAAGTTTGTATTCTAACATAATATATTAGTGATTGTATTATGTAGGTAGAGAAGGAAATTGCAACCCATTCCAGTATTCTTGCCTGGAGAATCCCATTGACAGAGGAGGCTGGTGGGCTATAGCCCATGGGGTTGCAAAAAAGTTGGACATAACTTAGCAACTAAAACACAAACAACATACTGTATGTGTAGTTTTATACACTAATTTTTCATTTGCCACAAATGAATTGGATTGTCTTTTTGGTAAATATGCATGCATTTCATCTTTGCTAATGATTATAGAGTAGCCAGTGACATTAATATGCCATAATTTACTTATCTCAAGAAATGGATATTTTATATAATCCCCAGTTTTCTCTTATTATTAACATTGCTGACATGAATACATTAGTGCTTCATTGTCTGGGATACATTCTTAGAAGTGCATTTGCAGTGTAAAATGATATGGGCTCTTTTTAGAGTTTTTGATATGTATCCACATTTTGCTTCAGAAATGTTGCACAAAATGTACGCTTCTTGCAGATGAGTTAGCTAAAGTTTTGACTGCAGTTGAGTAGTATCATCAGGGTAAATCTTCGAAGGCATTATAAAGATTTTTAAAATTAGTTGCCATTGGTCAATCACTATTCAAACAGATTAACAGTGGTCATTATCATTATTCTGACCATTGCTTTGGACAGAAAAAAGAATTGTTAACATTGTCAAGGACCTGGAATCCTTAATGAAATGAAAGAAATGAGTACTAAATGAACAGGGACTTAAATCAGACAGAGGACTCATAATATATTTGTAGAGAATATGCTCACAGAAATAGAAAATAATGTTTATTTCATGTAACTTTTATATCAGAGATACAACATTTATTTTCAACAGATTCACTTCCCAACTCTGTTACTTCTGTTATGCATATACCATCAAATCTATTTTCCAGGATCAACAAATCTGAGTTATCTTTAGTGCATCAACATCATTGTCAACTGTTTAATATCTCTGCTTTTCTTTCTTACCAAATGAAATATGCTTTTCTGAAGAATAGACAATTGCTGTCTCCTTGCCTCCTGCATTTTTCCCATTTCGCATTCACTTGCCATTTTATGAATAATTAATTTTCATAAGTTTGACTCTGACTCAGCTACCCCCCATATCAATGATATAAATAACTCCTGACTGCTTAAGATTAAACCCAATGATCATAACCTGGCCTTGCATGCCTACATACAGAGAACATCCAATTCAGCTGTCCAGTGATGTTGCCATATTATCTCCTATCTCTTTCCCTCATTCTCCAGTCTAGCTAAACTGGATTATTATTGTGTCATACTGCTTGAAATGTGATCTACGTCTTTTTCATTTGAAAGGTTTGCTCATGTTATTCATTGTCTTGGATTCTTCTCCTTCCCATTTCCTACTCCATGTTTTTGCTATATACTATAACTTTGGTATTTAGGGTTTCAGCTTAAAAGAGACAAGAGAACTTCTGTTGGTGAATTTCCACCCCGCTTTTGAACTGTGGTGTTGGAGAAGACCCTTGAGAGTCCCTTGGACTGCAAGGAGATCCAACCAGTCCATTCTAAAGGAGATCAGCCTTGGGATTTCTTTGGAAGGAATGATGCTAAGCTGAAACTCCAGTACTTTGGCCACCTCATGCGAAGAGCTGACTCATTGGAAAATACCCTGACGCTGGGAGGGATTGGGGGCAGGAGGAGAAGGGGACGACAGAGGATGAGATGGCTGGATGGCATTGCTGACTCCATGGACATGAGTTTGAGTGAACTCTGGGAGTTGGTGATGGACAGGGAGGCCTGGTGTGCTGTGATTCATGGGGTTGCAAAGAGTCAGACACGACTGAGCGACTGAACTGAACTGATGTGCTCTGGGCATGGATAGTTGTTTGCTTTCTCATCCTATTCCTGTGGTCAGTCTGCTCAGGTTTTGTGAGCAGAGACTACGACTAACTCTTCTTGGATCTCCTGAAGTTACCCAGGGCCTCAAATGGACCATTTGCTCTAAAATAGCTGTTGGGTACTATGATAAGATAAGATAAGAAATGCTAGTGGACATGCTTTGATATTATGAAAAGAGGTCGAAATGATGTTCCTTAACAGTTTGTGAAACTAAAGTCACATCAGATACTCCAAGTTACTTGACATATTTTGCCCTTAGGTATCTCATAATCTGGGTTTCCCAGATGGCTCCGTGGTAAAGAATCCTCCTGCCAATGCAGGAGATGTGGGAGATGCTGATTTGCTCCCTGGATCAGGAAGATCCCCTAGAAGAGGAAATGGCAACCCACTCCAGTATTCTTGCCTGGGAAATCCCCTGGACAGTGGAGACTGGTGGGCTACAGTCCATGGGGTCGCAAAGAATCGGAGACAACTGAGCGACTGAGTATGCACACACACACATTTCATAATCTAGGAAGTGATAATGGATTTCCCATATGATAGATTAACTCTGTAATGGAAACTTTTTGTTCGAAGTGGCTGTGTTTCAAAGGTCAGCATCATGATGAAGCGTTACTCAATTATGTCTGCCATGATTGACAAAGCTGTTCAAAACTGCCCTCTCCTCCATGTACCTAGTGTAACTGATCTTACCTGAGATTTGATTTTTTTTCCCCCCAAACAAGAGAAAAAGTAACTTCCTTTTAAAGCTTCATTAATTTCTTTCTCCAGGTCTCACTTTTTGGAAGCTTGTAAAACCTTGCCTTTTGTAACAGGCATTCCCCATTTTGGATAGGGGAAAAGTAACTTCCACTACTAATCATGCTTCTTCCCAAGCTCCCAGCCTGCAAAAGGAAAGGGTGATAAAGCAGCTAAAACTTTATTATTTTTTATTTAGTTTTCTTCCATGTTTTCTCCTCAAATTTTAGAGACCCATGGCAGATGCATGTTGATGTATGGCAAAACCAATACAATATTGTAAAGTAAAATAATAATAATAATAATAAATTTTAAAAAATAAAAAATAAAAGCTAGTCTTTACTGGTAATTTCAGTCCTTACCCATCGCTGAAGTTGTATTGATTCATTTTTTTTTAAGGCAGTGAATTTAATAAGAATGAGCAACCTTGGATAATTTGACTTTGTGTCCGTGATATAATTTTAATATTGATACTAAGGCATGACACTCAGCTGCTCAAAAACCTCCAGTGGTTCCCACTGTTCATAATATATAGCTCTTGCCTGACCTGCTAATCTTTTTAAAGTCAAGCTCCAGTTTATCTTCCCATCCTTGCTTCTGTGTAAAAGAATCCAGGTATGCAAAGCCAGGTTAAACATTTTGTTTAATCTAATAAGCAGTGAGAATCATTTCCAACATTTGATAGGTGGAATAACTGAGTCAGAATCATGAATTAGGAAGATTAATTAAGCATAAAGTGGTAAATATAAGCCTTCCATTAGACAGAGATGGACACAGTGACACTTCGTTTTCTTGGACTCCTTTGTTTCACTTTTCTGGAATGCTGAACTCAAAACTCTAAATCCTCCTCATCCTTCAAGTTCCAAATTAAGTGCACGAAACGTTTCCAGGATACCTTATTCCCTTTCCAGACATTCTTTAGCACAGAATATGCCTATCCATGAGGCATTCAATTTGCTATTGCTTTGCTATATATCATTGTCAAGCATTATCATTTAATGGGTTTTTAATGCATGTTATTTGTTTCTTCAACTAAAGTATAAGTTTCTTGAGACCCGAAATTATATTACACACATCACTGGAGTTGACTAACAACTTTATATAACAATGCATTCACTAGAGATATGTTATCAGTGTTTGGCAAATATTGATCATGCAAGATGAAGTTAAGTTTGGAAAAATGGTTGCTCAGTTGCCTCTGGCTCCCTCTAGTGATGTCCAAAAGGTTACTAGGAGTTGCATGTTCTTGTTTCATCCCACCTACTGTAATTTTACAGCATTCAGATGTGACCTAGAGAACAACCACAGCTACCAGGAAGAAATAATAATCATAGTTAATATTGTAGCCCTGTGTATCAATCTTACTGTACATCAAAAGCTGTTAAAGATATTAGACAAATTATCTCATCTAACCTGTACAAAAACTGTGTGAGATAGTAGTAGTCTCCAGTTTACAGATGAAGAGACTGTCATAGTCATGTCAAGAGACTTACCTAAGGTCACGTAGTGGTGTTTTCCTTCATTTTACTTTTTTATAGTTCTACTGAGATATACTTGACAAATAACACTGTATAAGTTTAAGGTATACAGTGCTTTGACTTGATACATGTTTATACTATGAAATGATTATCACAATAATGTTGGTTAAAATCTCAGATTACTGAACAATTGCACTCATCTCACACGCTAGTAAAGTAATGCTCAAAATTCTGCAAGCCAGGCTTCAGCAGTATGTGAACCATGAACTTCCAGATGTTCAAGCTGGTTTTAGAAAAGGCAGAGGAACCAGAGATCAAATTGCCAACATCCGATGGATCACGGAAAAAGCAAGAGAGTTCCAGAAAAACATCTATTTCTGCTTTATTGACTATGCCAAAGCCTTTGACTGTGTGGATCACAATAAACTGTGGAAAATTCTGAAAGAGATGGGAATACCAGACCACCTGATCTGCCTCTTGGGAAACCTGTATGCAGGTCAGGAAGCAACAGTTAGAACTGGACATGGAACAACAGATGGGTTCCAAATAGGAAAATGAGTTCGTCAAGGCTGTATCTTGTCACCCTGCTTATTTAACTTCTATGCAGAGTACATCATGAGAAATGCTGGACTGGAAGAAGCACAGCTGGAATCAAGATTGCCGGGAGAAATAGCAATAACCTCAGATATGCAGATAATACCACCCTTATGGCAGAAAGTGAAGAGGAACTCAAAAGCCTCTTGATGAAAGTGAAAGAGGAGAGTGAAAAGTTGGCTTAATGCTCAACATTCAGAAAACTAAGATCATGGCATCTGGTCCCATCATTTCATGGCAGATAGATGGGGAAACAGTGGAAACAGTGTCAGACTTTATTTTTGGGGGCTCCAAGATCACTGCAGATGGTGATTGCAGCCATGAAATTAAAAGACACTTACTCCTTGGAAGGAAAGTTGTGTCCAACCTAGATAGCATATTCAAAAGCAGAGACATTACTTTGCCAACAAAGGTCTGTCTAGTCAAGGCTATGGTTTTTCCTGTGGTCATGTATGGATGTGAGAGTTGGACTGTGAAGAAGGCTGAGCGCTAAAGAATTGATGCTTTTGAATTGTGGTGTTGGAGAAGACTCTTGAGAGTCCCTTGGACTGCAAGGAGATCCAACCAGTCCATTCTGAAGGAGATCAGCCCTGGGATTTCTTTGGAAGGAATGATGCTAAAGCTGAAACTCCAGTACTTTGGCCACCTCATGCGAAGAGCTGACTCATTGGAAAATACCCTGATGCTGGGAGGGGGGGCAGGAGGAGAAGGGGACGACAGAGGATGAGATGGCTGGATGGCATCAGCGACTCAATGGACATGAGTTTGTGTGAACTCCGAGAGATGGTGATAGACAGGGAGGACTGGCGTGCTGCGATTCTCTTTGTCCACAAAGAGTCAGACATGACTGAGCGACTGAACTGAACTGAGTGTATCTTGAATCTTACATAGTTAGAATTTGTGTGTGTGTTGAGAACTTTTAAGTTCTAATCTCAACAACTTTCAAATATACAATTCAATATTGTTAGCTATAGTCGTCATGATGTACATTATATCCCCGGAATTTATTCATGTTATAACTGGAAATTTGTACCTTGTGACTGCCTTCCTCCACCCCCACTCATGATCCTAGCCATCACCAATCTACTCTCTATTTCTGTATGCATTTTTCTTTAAAGATTCTATGTATAAGTGAGACTATATCGTATTTTTCCTTCTCTGACTTTAAACCTTTGCACTCACTTTTCATGCATATTGTTGGCATGGCAGCATTTCCTTCTCCTTTAGTTGGGTAATATTCCATTGCTGCATTCACCACAGTTTATTTATACATTCATATGATGATGGGCACTTAGGTAGTTTGGAGTACTGGGGTCCTTGAATAATTGGCCTATTTGACTGATGTGCTTTATTCCTAAATCTTATTATATATTTGAATCAAAATGTATAATTCTGACAAATACATGGATATAGCATGCAATACTTAGTTTAGCTTGAAAAGAAGTAAACAACTGCAAATGGCAATGGAAAAATGGTAAGAGAAAGATTGTTCAATGGCCAATAAATTATTCTCAAATTTCCAAAAGAGAGAACCATATTTTTTTTATTTTATTGAAATATAATTGATTTACAATGTTGTTTTAGCGTCAGGTGAACAGCAAAGTGATTTAGTTATACATAAACTGTATAAGTGATTTAGTACACGTAGTTATACATATGTGTGTATGTGTTAGTTATACATACATATACATCAATCTATTCTTTTTAAGATTTTTTCCATTATATGTGATTACAAGATGTTGATTATAGTTCCCAATAGATCCTTGTTGGTTATGTATTTTATGTTTATTAGTGTGTTTATTTTAATCCCAAATTCTTAATTCACACCATCTCTTTGGTAATCATATTTGTTTTTGAAGTCTGTGACTACTCTGTTTATGTTTTGTAAATAAGTTCATTTGTATCATTTCTTAATTTCACATAGAAGTGATATCCTGATATTTGTCTTTATCTCACTTCACTTAGTATGATAATCTTCAGGTCCGTCTTTAGAGCTGTGTGTGTTAGTTGCTCAATCATGTCCAACTCTTTGAGACCCCATGGACTGTAGCCTGCCAGGCTCCTCTGTCCATGGGATTTCCCAGGCAAGAATATTGGAGTGGGTTGCCACTTTATTCTCCACTTTGTAGCTGTAAATGGCATTATTTCATTCTTTTGATGGCTGAGTAATATGCTATCATATATATATGCATTTATATATATGCCATCTTCTTTATCCATTCACCTATTGACGGACATTTAAGTTGTCTCCAAGTCTTGGCTATTGTAAATAGTGCTGCTATGAATCCTGGAGTGTAAGTGTAAAGTGTAATCTTTCTGAATTAGAGTTTTGTCCAGATATATGTCCAGGATACAGAACTACTTTAGAATAGGTCTTATTTGGTATCGTGTTGCATATAAATGGGCTTCCCTGGTGGCTGAGACAGTAAACAATCTGCAATGCAGGAGACCTGGGTTTGATCTCTGGGTTGGGAAGATCCCCTGGAGAAGGGAAAGGCTACCCACTCCAGTATAATTGCCTGGAGAATTCCATGGATAGAGGAGCCTGGCGGGCTATAGTACATGGGGTGGCAAAGAGTTGGATATGATTGACCTACACTGCATATAAATAGGCTTAATTAAAACTCATTGTGTATATTATTTAAAATAGTCTTCTTTTAAATGTATAACTTTTCAATTAATGAGCTATTAATTGCATGAATTTTATTATAATGGATAATATTTTGATACAGAAATAATGATGAGATTGAAATATATGATTTTTACTGTAATTAAATGATTTGTGTAGTAACAATAAACTTTCTCATCTTCACTATCACCATTTAAATTAAATTAAGATTGAAACAGTATCATTTAAAATGGGAAAAGAATATATAACGCTAATATTAGTGCTGGTCACATATCTTGGAGAGAGGGAGTCAAGGCAATAAACAATGAATAAAATACATAAAAATATAAAAATATCTTTCGTATTCCATGTTACCTTCTTGCAGGGAAATAAATGATGCAGGTGATCTTACATGATTAATAGTAGACTTTCAAAATAAATATATTTTGGAATTGCACAATGCCCCCAGCTAGACAGAACTGATATTTTTGGAAAACTTTTAAGTCTCTCTTTTTTTAAATCCCCCCTGAGCATACGTTATTATTAACAAGGGGCATCTGGTTCTCATTAACATTAAGAGAAGAGATCTATCTTAGGAATTATGATTTAAGTTGCATTCTAGGCCAGGAGAATTTGCCATCCCTTCTGCCTCATATGCATTTGTAGCCATGCTAATCACCAGCAGGTAACAGAGCTCTCTCGCTCTCTCTCTCTTTTGCAAAATGAATTAACTAATGTAAAAGTTACTAACCTACTAAACTGTAGGACAAGTCAGCCATATGTGCATGTGAATTTCAGAGTAGGAGTGTGTGTGTGTGTGTGTGTGTGTGTATGTGTGTGTAAGAAAGATAGAAAGACAGAGATGGTCACAGGAGAAAATAGTTCTTGGAAATAAGCTGTCCTATTGCCATTTATAGCTGGCATTCCAAGAAGATCGGGTCTTGCAACTTCTTCATGGCCTTGTGAAAACGATCTCAGGGGATTACGCAGGTGCTTGAAAATGCAGTAAAAATAAATAAATAAATAAATGATTTCTCATTAAAAAAAAAAAAAAAAAGGTGATGAATGAGAGATATCCAGGGGGAAAATGGACCGTAAGATCTGATATAAAGTGAGCAGGGAGCAGAGTTGTGTAGTACGCAGAGTCCTGAAACCTAAACAGACAGAACTAGAGTTTCAGCCTCTTCCTGTTAATTACTTGCTGTGTGACCTGGCAAAATTACATAATCTTTCTGCCCCTCCTCTTCCTCACCTGTAAGTTAATATTTGTTTCACAGGGCTGTGGTGAGGATTTAACTAGATCAAACCCTCTCTTTGAAATGCCTTGAAGAGTACCCAGCACCACAGAAGGGTTGTTGGCTCCCCATATATGTTTGTTTCCCTTTCTTGGCTTCTTTCTTCTTACTTTGGGAAGGCACTCAGGCTGTTCAGTTCAGCTCAGTCATTCAGTCATGTCCAACTCTGCAGGGGGGTCTTGATTTTTAACTTCCTAGTCTCTCAGCTCAGTTCAGTTGCTCAGTTGTGTCTGACTCTGGGACCCCACGGACTGCAGTATGCCAGGCTTCCTGTCCATCACCAGTTCATGCTCTGTCGCCCCCTTCTCCTCCCACCTTCAATCTTTCCCAGCATCAGGGTCTTTTCCAATGAGTCAGCTCTTAGCATCAGATGGCTAAAGTATTGGAGCTTCAGCTTCAGCATCAGTCCTTCCAGTGAATATTCAGGACTGATTTCCTTTAGGATGGACTGGTTTGATCTCCTGCTGTCCAAGGGTAACTTAAGCTGTTACCTACTTGAAATATCTGTACAGAGTCACATTATTCTCACATAATGGCAGATCCTGATGACCTCCAATGAAGTCAGATAACAGGTCAGAAGTTTCATTTCCACCTGGACTAATAAAATAATGGCTTATTCATCTACCATTTGGCCCCTGAGTCAGACAGTTGCCAAATACACTGACCTTGACTTTGCTTAAGAAGGTGCTCAGTTCCCTGACTGGCTGAAGAAGAAAGATCAAGGTCAGGTGATACTTCCTATTTTCTTCTGGCCCAGAATTAGAAAGTATTTGTGTGTATGAGTATGTATGCATGAGTGTATGTGAGTGTGTGTGTGTGCATGCACAGGTTTTCAGACACTTTCCTTTTCTTGCTTCCTTTCCTACGTCTCCATCCTGTTTCCCACCAGAAAAAAAAAATTGTTGGTAGAAAAATGACTGAATTTCACATTTTAGTAAAGTAAGCACATGATCTAACTGGCAAAAAACTGTTTTGAGAAAATAGGTCTCTCGACCTTGCTTACGGAGCTGAAGTCTTGAAGTAGTCCATTATGGCTGAAGTTTGACAAAGCACTGAAAGTCCTTTAACGATACTAAGGTAGAGTTTGAGAGAAGGAGAAAGCTGGTCCACAGAAGGCCCATTAGATATTCCCACAGGAAAAGAATGATTATAGTTCTACGACTATACACTGTTGAAACCAGTGGCTCACAAAATGCGGAATGATGAAATAAGGGTTATTTCACACTCTTGCTTCATCCGATTTCAGGTTTGGGAGTGAAGGGTCATAGCATGTGGCCAAATGGGCTAGGAAAGCAGTTGAAAGAATAAAAGAGGCAGCATGGAGAGGTCAGAGGTTGCAGAGTGAAAAATTTCCCATATGAGCAAAAGGAAGTAAAATTATGCCATGGCGGTGTGGAACAGGGGCAAAATGAACCCCGACATTTTCATATTAGACAGGAATTATTACATCCTGTGCTCTGCAGATCATGTTTGTGAGATGCTCCCTTGGATGAGGGCCATTGGTAAGTGTCATCTTTATTTTTTTCACTTGTGCTATCCTTTATTACAGCAATTTTTTTTGTTTTATCAGAATTTTATTAAAGGTATAAATTAATATGTGGTGAAACAATATTTTTACATATTGAGGACATGTTTCTTATTACAGCAATTTTTAAAAGATTTTTTTTTTTGATGTGGACCATTTTAGAGTCTGTATTGAATTTGTTACAATATTGCTTCTGTTTTTTTTTTATGTTTCTGTTTTATGGCCTCGAGACATGTGGGATCATAGCTCCGTGTCCAAGGATCGAACTTGCATCTCCTGCATTGGAAGGTGGATTCTTAACCACCGGATCACCAGGGAAGTCTCTACAATCATTTCATATGGTTGAGTGATCAGGTGATTTTAAGTTTTCTTTCCTTTTTATTATAACTAACACTGCAAATAACAGCCTGGGATTTGCATCATTATGTAACTCTCTGGTAATTTCCTTTAGATAGATTAAAATGTTTATTGAAGTAGAGTTGATTTATGATGTATGTAAGACAGCTAGCCAACAGGGACCTATTGTGTAGCACAGGGAACTCTACTCAAAATTCTGTGATAACTTATATAAGGTAAGAGTCTGAAAAAGAATGAATATATGTGTATATATGTATGTATGTATAAATGAGTCACTTTGAATATATGTGTATATATGTATGTATGTATAAATGAATCACTTTATCGTCTTTAGAAATGGCCCTCAGGAGTCCACGGGTGGGAGCAAGACCTCAAACCGAGTTGTTGTAGTAAAAAAGAAATGGAATTATCCTTGACAGGATGCCTAATGCCTACGGAGGACTGTGCTAAGCAGTCCTCAGTCCTTTCCATTTTGGTCAATCCTCAGCAATGAAGTGATGCTTCTGAAATTGTTACCCTCTTTTTGTAGATGAAGTAGCTGAGTCCTTCTGCTATGACATAATGTGCCCAAATACAACAAAGGAGACTGATGAAGGTGAGATTTTATCCCAAATCAGGCTAAGTGTCACACTCATGCCTCCTATTATACTGGGCTAGCCAAAGCATGTCTTTGGGTTTCTCCATTAAGATGTTACAGAAAAACCCAAACAAATGTTTTGGCCAGTCCTATACTAAGTTGTGCCATGAAAGACAAAAATAGCCTATTCATCTGGAACCAGAGATGACTTTTCTAATCCAGTGTTTCCAAAATGTTCTCTACAGAGCGCTAGGTTTAGGGTCTATTTCCCTAAAAAGTTACTTATTGGTTGCTATGCTAAGTCACTTTAGTCATGTCTGACTCTGTGTGACCCTATGGTCCACCAGGCTCTTCTGTCCGTGGGATTCTCCAGGCAAGAATACTGGAGTGGGTTGCCATGACCTCCTCCTGACCCAGGGATCGAACCTACATCTCTCACACCCCCTGCGTTGGCAGGTGGGTTCTTTACGACTAGTGCCACCTGGGGAGCCCTGTGTTTAATGTTGGAACTTCACACTCACAGAGGCTTTCCAGGTGGCACTAGTGGTAAAGAAGCCACATGCCAATGCAGGAGACATAAGAGATGCGGGTTCAATCCCTGGGTCAGGAAGATCCCCTGGAGGAGGGCATGGCAGCCCAATCCTGTGGACAGAGGACCCTGGTGGGCCATGGTCCACGGGGTTGCAAAGAATTGGACATGACTGAAGTGACTTAGCACGCACAAATTCACGGGGCAGGCTGTTAAAAGGAGAGGATGATGGTAAAGTCGGGGAGGAAGGGCTGATTGGAACCCACAAGCATAGGCTGGAGCTCCTGAGAATGAATTGAAAGCTGTGTCAGTTCTTGTTGTCTCTGACCTTGGTGAGGGTGTCCTTCAGAGGCTGGGCCCTTCATCCTGGAGTTGAGCAGAAAAACCCGGCCCAGGAGTCAGAGAAGCTGAAGGAGGAGTCAGTGGAAGGCGGGGCAGGTGCAGGCCCAGCTCTCCGCCCTCATGTCATTGAGACATGTAGCCACTGATCAGAGGGAAGTTAAACAGTGGCTGCCACCTCACTTCCTCCTTCCAACTCTTGCCCAATAACTTCTCCTATGACCTATTGTAACAGGAAATATACAGAGAAGAGAATTCTTGAAAGAGAAACCTCATCAAACTGACATATCTCAAAGCCACCATACTTCTCCAGTGTACTTCTTTGGAGGTGTTTAACTCAGTGAAAGCTTAGAAAAGAAAAAACAGTCCTACATGGGCTACATGAAGCCCCCCTTGTGGCTCAGATGATAAAGTGTCTGCCTGCAATGCAAGAGACCCGGGTTCGATCCCTGGGTTGGGAAGATCCCCTAGAGAAGGGAATGGCAACTCACTCCAGAATTCTTGCCTGGAGAATCCCATGGACGGAGGAGTCTGGAAGGTACGGCCCAGAGGGTCGCAAAGAATTGGACACGTGGGCGTGTCTTCACTTTCTCTTTGCTTTCATGTGGGTTACGTGTTGCAGCTGAATCTGGGTGAACATTGGGCTTCCCTGGAGGCTCAGGGATCTGCCTGCAATGCAGGAGATGCAGAAGACGTGGGTTCGATCCCTGGGTTGGGAAGATCCCTTGGAAGAGGAATGGCAGTCCACACCAGTATTCTTGCCTGGAGAAAATATTATCCGTAATACTGATCTGTATTCTTATATAAGAATAATAATATATTATATATTATTATATAAATAATAATATTTATTTTCCTGGTTTGAAAGGGTTTTTTCAATTGTCCATGTTTAAATCAAGGTCAAATCAGAAACACATGGTTTGTGTTATTTACCAATAGAAATTATCAAACGACTAGCTAATCATTTATTGTGTATTTCATTTGCCATTCTACTGAGAATCATTTGCCCATAATTACATCCAGTGGATCCACTCACTAATTCAACATACAGATTCCTTCTCACCAATATACTCAATTACTGATGACTGTGATAATTGATCACCTTCATGTAATGACACACAATATTTGAGAAGAACCCAAAAATGTACAACCAGTACCCCTGGATAAGATTTACTGCCCAGTTAAAGAAGATGGAATATTACCCAGCCATTAAAAAGAAATGAAATAATACCTTTTGCTGCAACATGCATGGATTTAGAGACTGTCATACTGAGTGAAGTAAGTCAGACAGAGAGGACAAACACCATATGACATCCCTCATATGTGGAATCTAAAAAGAAATGATACAAATGAACTTATTTATGAAACAGAAACAGACTCACAGACTCAGACAATGATCTTCGGTTACCAGTGGGGAAGGATGGAGGGAAGGGATAGTTAGGGAGTTTGGGATCGACACGTACACACTGCTGTATTTAAAATGGATAACTAGCAAGGCCCTACTGTCTAGCACAGGGAAGCCTGCTCAGTGTTGTGTGGCAGCCTGGATGGGAGAGGAGTTTGGGGAGAATGGATACATGTATATGTATGGCTGAGTCCTTTGACTGTCCACCTGAATCTGTCACATTGTTGATCGGCTATACTCCAACATAAAAAAGTCAAAAGAAACAGATTTGCTATCCAGAAGCACTTAAAAATCCACATGGTTTTACAACAATGATGATGTTGTCCTAAAGTGATGGAGGCATTTTGGTGCATGTCAGTTCAGTTCAGTTCAGTTCAGTCGTTCAGTCATGTCTGACTCTTTGCAACCCCATGAATTGCAGCATGCCAGGCCTCCCTGTCCATCACCAACTCCTGGAGTTCACTCAAACTCATGTCCATCGAGTCGGTGATGCCATCCAGCCATCTCATCCTCTGTCGTCCCTTTCTCCTCCTGCCCCCAATCCCTCCCAGCGTCAGTCTTTTCCAATGAGTCAACTCTACGCATGAGGTGACCAGCGTACTGGAGTTTCAGCTTTAGCATCATTCCTTCCAAAGAAATCCCAGGACTGATCTCCTTTAGAATGGACTGGATGGATCTCCTTGCAGTCCAAGGGACTCTCAAGAGTGGGTTTCTCTAATTATGGGAGTGGTGTTTTACCAAGAGAGACAGATGTTTTCTTGCACAGTGTGATCAACATGGCAAGTTGTTCATTGGCTCAGTTCCAGCATACCCAGCATATTTGGTGGCAAAATCAGTTTAAGATTATAGTGCAGTTGAACTGGAAGCTGCTAACAGGAGTTGAAGAGAGCAGAGGGGAAGGGCATTTGTGGAGGGGCCCTTGTGTGCCTGATGTTTTATGATAGGCATTCTCACTTTGTCAGCCTCATGCTGTATTAAAAAGATCACGTCAGACCACCTGGGGCTTAATTTATGCCTGGTGCTAACTTGTCAAATGTGACCTTGGGCAAGTTATTTAACTGCCCTGTGTCTCAGTAATTTCCACCAGAACCCTGTGCAGAGGGTCTTTGGAAGCTCAGACAAGAAAATGCATTCAGGGTTCCCTGGAGGTCCAATGGTTAAGACTCTGGGCTCCCACTACAGGGGGCATGGCTTCAATCTCTGATCAGGGAATTAAGATCCCGCACGCTGCATGGTACAGCCAAAAAATAAAATACAGCTTAAAAACTACATTTGGAGACCTTAGAAGAATTTGAGGCACTTGAAAGGGCACAACAAATGTTATGATTATGATTATTATTTGGTCGTCTCCATTAGGTGGTGGAGATCATCCCAGGATTGGCCAGGAAATTGAAAGGGAAATTAAATGACTCACCAATGTTTACTAGGTACAGTAGCCCAGTCTTTCCAATATGAAAACTCCTGCCGTTTCTCATAGACCCTGCAGAGTCTAAATCTCAGAATACCCACCAGGAACCAGACACTCTTCTGGGCCCAGTTGATTGGACACTGGAACTTTTAGTAGGAAAACAGAAGGAAATGGGATGAACAAAGTTATTTGAACTATAATGTAGAGTTTTGAAATTTAATACCAGGAAGAGAAGCATGTACTCTATCTGGAAGGCACTATGAAATTATCAAAAAAAAAATCTGAGCAGTGCAGAGACATGGCTTGTTCTGTCATACACTGTAGGAATCTGCTCCCTAATCAAGCAAATGTTGATCATGTTGCGTGACTCTCAAATAACTCATTTGTAAGAAAGGCCCAGCTGTGTCCTGTGTAACCCATAGGGCAGTCTGCCTGGACCTTAGGTAACCAGGACACATCTCTGTTGGTGGCATCCTGATCCACAAGGCTTAGCAAGCTAGATCCCCTGGAAGCATCTTCCACTCCTTCCTCTCCATCACCGCCATGCCTTAATCAATTAAGCAAGTCCTGCCAACTACTGTCCCTTAAAACTTTCAACTTTCAACTTTCAACTTCTAGTCTCACAGAAAAAAGCCTTCCTTTCTGGCTCCCATGGTCTCTCACTGAGTCTGGTAGTACAGCAAAGTGGCTCAGCGCTGGCTCAGAACCCACCAGACATCCTGGAGGGGCTGTGACACCTTGAGCAAGGTCCTCAAACTTTGTGGCTCATAGTACTGTTGAGGAATTGCCAGAGTTAATTGTAGTAACACATTTAAGAGGGTCCCTTATATGTAGGAGGAATTTAATGAATTTAACTGCTGCTGTTGATTATGATGTCTGCAACAAGAACACTGTCTCATAAGCCAAAGTTTGTAGCCCCAGAGCCTTCTTACTCTAAAGCATTGTACATGTTGATGGCTGTTGTTTAGTCACCAAGTTGTGTTTGCAATCCCATGGACTGTAGCCCACCAGGCTTCTCTCTGCATGGAATTTCTCATGCAAGAATACTGGAGTGGGTTGCCATTTTCTTCTCCAGGGGATCTTCCAGATTCAGGGATCGAACCAGTGTCTCCTGCTTGGCAGGTGGATTCTTTACACTGAGCCACCAGGGAAACCCTGTACATATCGACACTTTAGTCGTATTTCTAAGACACTTGCCTTATCTTCACCTGCACTTTACCACCTGGATACCATGCCTTAATGACTGTACTGCTGTTCTTGTCTATGCTACTTACATGATGTTGCTAAGTGTGTACGAAAATGTCCCTCATTAATTAGGCCAACATGCCTTCAGGAGCTTCATGGCCTTTAACTGTCCTGTTACTTTATGCTCCATCAAAGATCAAGTACTTATGGTCTCTGGACACATCACATTTTGTCTGTTCAAATTCATGTCTCATAAGAAATGTCCCATCCTTAGAGACATCATTCTAGACCACCATGATAAGCTCTCCTTTTCCTAACTGTTTTCTCATCCCCCTTATACTGATTTATTTTTCTCTATAGTATTGTATGTTACATATTGACTTGCATATTTGTTCCTAATCTGTATCCCCTACAAAGAAGAACATCGGGCGGACTATTCGTCATGCTCATCACTGTATTAGCTTCTCACTGGTGCTAGTGGTGAACGACCCACCTGCCAATGCAGGAGACATAGGGGATGAAGTTTCTATCCCTGGGTCGGGAAGATCCTCTGGAGGAGGGCATCCAACACTCTTGCCTGGAGAATCCCATGGACAGAGGAGCCTGGGGGGCAACAGTCCGTGGGGTCACAAAGTATCGAACACGACTGACGTGACTTAGCACGCATGCACACATCACTGTATTGCTTGCATCTAAAATGGTTCCCCGCCTAATAGTATGTGCTAACTATTTGTGGAAGAAAAGAACAAAGAATAAGCGAAGGAACAAATAAAGGGATCTTTCACACCTCTGTGCTTTCAGAGGCTCGTCTCTTTCGTATACAAGCCTTTCCCCACCTGTCTTCCCTGGAAACTCTGATTTATTCATTGAAATCTATCTCTATCACTAACTCCACTGTAAAGCCTCCCTTGATTTTCAAGTTAAGGGGAAACTCTTTTTTTTTTAACCATTTTAACTTTTCATTTTATATTGAGGTATAAATGACTGGACTTCCCAGATGGTGCTAGTGGTAATGAACTTACCTGGCAATGCAGGAGACAGGAGATGCAGGTTCGATCCCTGGGCTGGGAAAATCCCCTGGAAGGCATGACAACTCACTCCACTGTTCTTGCCTGGAAAATCCCGTGGACAGAGGAGCCTGGTAGGCTACAGCCCATGGGGTCACAAAGAGTTGGCTACGACTGAAGTCAAGCACACACATGGCTGATTAACAATGCTGTGATAGTTTCAGGTGGACAGCAAAGGGACTCAGCCATACATACATGTATCCACTCTCCCCCAAACTCCCTTCCCAGGAAGGTGAAACTCTTTGCTTCTCCTGTCTTTGTAACTTGGGCTTATAATTATCATAATGTGTAAATATTTAAAAACTTGTCCCAGTGTAGACTTTAAGACCCCCGGGACAGAGGTGGGACTTTGACGAGGCCAGCGTAGATTTTCATAGGCGTTTGCAAGACTCTTGGTAGACAGTTTTTGGATTGAACTGTGTGCCCCCAGGGGTCTTTTAATGGCTTGCTGATTAATGCGGTCGGGGACTTGCCAGTCTAGAACCTTCTCAGTTAGAAACTGAGTGCCCCAGGGCACAAGGCAAACCCAGCTGCCCACATTGCTAATGGACATTGGCCTCCAGAATCTACAGCTCTGTCGCGAAAGGATCACAAAAGTCAGAGGTAAATGAGGACCTGCATCCGAGTCTAGTGAAGAAAGTTCTGGGAGCTTGAATGAAAACTCAGGCCACTTGGCCAGCTCATGACAAACCTACCAGTTCGGTTTACTAGCCTCCCATACTCACCGCTTACAGGTGCTGAAAAATTCAGAGGGAGTTTAGAGGTTCAAAAATAATTTCCAATGAAAAGAAGTTTGTGTGCCAAAAGTAACTTTTGTCCTTTCGAGTTAAACCATTCTTTTTATTTCCATTTTATTTTTTGTAATTTTTATATGTTTGCTTATTTATTTGGCCCCACTGGGTCTTTGCCGTGGCCGCAGGATTTTTAGCTGTGTCATGTGAACTCATAGTTGCAGCGTGTGGAATCTAATTCCCCAACATGGGGTCAAACCCGGGCCCCTTGCATTGGGAGTGTGGCATCTTAGCCACCAGACCAGTAGGCATTTTATTTTATTTTTTATGTCATATGTAGAAAGTGAAGTGAATGACTGGAAAAATGGGTGTACAAAGCCCAGTGACCTGGTGGAAAAAGTCAGTTGTGAGGGGAATGACAGCTATAGGGAGAAGAAATGGATACAAGTTGAAGCTGTCACATTCAGGGCTGCATCTGGCCAGAGATACGAAAACAGGTATTTTGTCACATCTCAACTCTTCGGACACAATTTGGATGATTGCCTCTAAGATTGTTGTGACACTTCTGTGTGGCTTCTAAAGGCATGCCTGATCACACACACACATACCCTGCCACCCTCTATTCTTGTCTTCAGTTAATTTCTTTGATCTTGCGCTCACTGAAACTGGGGTCTATAATTGTGTTTCTTTTCGGCTGTGCTGAGTCTTCGTTGCTGTGTGGGCTTTACTCTAGTTGCGGCAGGTGGGGTCTACTCTTTAGTTGCAGTTCTCGGGCTCCTCATTGCACCGGCTTCTTTCGTTCCGGAGCATGGGCTCTAGGGAATTCGGGCTTCAGTAGTTGCGGGACATGGGCTCAGGAGTCATGGCTCCCGGGCTTTAGAGCACAGGCTCACTGGTTATGGTGCGTGGGCTTACTTGCTCCTTGGCATGTGGGATCTTCCCGGCTTAGGGATCGAACCTGTGTCTCCGGCACTGGCAGGTGGCCTCTTTGCCACTAAGCCACCAGGGTAAGCCTTGAAGTCCATATTCTTATAGCAGACTAAAGACTTGCTATATTGGTCAGTTTCTTGCAAAACATAAATCACTAAGAAATAATTTTTAATAATGCCACCTTTCAGCCAGCAATCACTAACAGCAAACTGCCACCATCCAATATCTGGATCGGAAAGGCAAATCTGACAGGATGTGTTTGAGGACAGTGTGCCAAAAGCAGGGACTATTGAGCTCTTAGAGGTCTCCTATGAAAGCCAAGTTCTCACTCCAATACAGAGAGTGAATGAAAAGCAATTCATGCAGACAGAATGGGGGAAAAAATCCCATTCTTCTCTCACTTTCTGTTCCCTGTGAGAATCAGAGAGTGCACAAAACCATGAAAACCATAGACCCAGCTGTGGGGGCATTAAGGCAATTTATTAGGGATATGACATTTTTAATGAGAAACACTTGCAGGAAGAGAACAAATGGGCTTGTTTGGTCAGAAAGATGCTCTTGACTCTTTTCTAAAGTGCATGAAAAAGTAATTTCATTTACGCGTCATACCCTGAGCAGTGGAATTTCCTCAGGTTCCAGATGTCCGGCACAGATGCTGAACAAATGGGACCCATGTCCTGTGAGGTTTTTTTTGTTTTGTTTTGTTTTTTGAGTAACTCAAGGGAATTTTCTGAGTTTCATGGCCAAGAAAATCATTAGCAAATAATGAGCTGAAGCAAGAAAGGCTGAGGTTGGCAGTATGTTCCTGGACATATAAAATTATTCATAATTATCTGAAGTCGAAGAGGGAGATCCTGTTTTCAACGTATAGAGAAGTAAAAATCATGGGTGTAGCTGCCATATCTTAGACTTCCTCGTTGGCCTCTGAAAATGATTTGCTAAATATTGTTTTGTCTGGATTTCCAAACTGATTGTTGCTGTTCAGTCACTCAGTCGTGTCCGACTCTTTTCGACCCTATGGACTGCATCACACCAGGCTTCCCTGTCCTTCACGACTAAAAATAAGGTATTTATAGTTTGAAACTTGAGCATTTCAAATGTAGGTTGTTACCATATAGTAGTAACTCAAATGCTTCCCGAAAGGGCAAGGCCACTGTTTCTGCTTCAATTCTCCTCCGAGGAGCATTCACTGTGTTCTCCTCCAGACGGGTGAAGAAGATGCGTTCAATGATAGCTTTCCAGAAAAAGAAGGGAATCCTCAAGGTACCTCTCTGAGCTAACTATAGGGCTGAGTGAATACAGGTTGCCATGTTCCCTGGAGTCCTACCATCATGGTTAGTAGCTCAGTTGTGTTGGACTCTTTATGACCCCATGGACTGTAACCCACCAGGTTCTTCTGTCTATGGGATTCTCCAGGCAAGAATACTAGAGTGGGTAGCCATTCCCTTCTCCAGGAGATCGTCTTGACTCAGGGATCAAAGCTGGATTTCCTCCAGGGTTCCCTGGAGAGTCATCAGCAATTTTCTACGAGCTCTTCCAAGCCAAGCTCTTTACCAGCTCTGGCATAGGCCTATATGAGTGGCTTTGGAAGACCATGGTTCATGTAGGGTGTTTTATTTTGCTAGAATCTAAGGGTCAACAGTGTTTAAAAATAAAGAACAAAATAAGCCTGTGATTCAAGGTCACATCTGTTCATATGACCCAACTCATGGGTGTAACTTCAGTTGGAAGAACTCCTGTTTGGAGAATTAGCAAACATCAGGTTCACAGTCTCTGGGCAGGAGACTATGGGCAAGAGGGTGAAAGGAGCTTAAAAGCTGATGTGCTGCTACTCACGGTCCAAAAGGGTGAGATGTCTTCTGAATGTCTCACCAAGGACTTTGAGCATAAGAGGACTTTGAGCCCCTTGACATTACCAGCATGGCTGTCATTTCACCATCATGACAATTTTTTTTTAATTTTTTTGATGTGGACCATTTATAAAGTTCTTTTTTTAAATTTGTTACAATATTGCTTCTGTATTTTATGTTTTGTTTTTTGACCACGAGGTGTGGGGGATCTTAGCTCCCCGACCAGGGATTGAACCCACGTCCCTTGCATCAGAAGAAAAAGTCTTAGTCACTGGACCACCAGGGAAGTCCCAACAACGATGTTTTTATCAGTACTTACCATTTTACCATGCATTAGTCATTATCTGTATCTATGTATAATCTTTAATCCTTACTTCCTGCCAATGCAGGAGACGCAGGTTTGATCCCTGGGTTGGGAAGATCCCCTGGAGGAGGAAATAGCAACCTGCTCGAGTATTCTTGCCTGGGAAATCCCATGGACAGAGGAGCCTGGTGGGCTACAGTCCATGGGATCACAAAAGAGTCAGACATGACTTACAACAGCATTCTCAGCAGAGCAAATCCATCCCCATATTTTAGGAATGAGACACTGAATCTCTAAAAGGTTAGGTAAGTTGTCCCAGGTCACAGGGGCTTCCGAGGTAGCTCAATGGGTAAATAATTCTTCTGCAATGCAGGAGATGTAGGCAGACACGGGTTTGATCCCCAGGTTGGGAAGAACCCCTGGAGTAGGGCATGGCAACCCACTCCAGTATTCTAACCTGGGAAATCCCATGGACAGAGGAGCCTGGTGGGCTACAGTCCACGGGGTCACAAAGAGGTGGACATGACTGTAGCCTCTGAGCACACACACTCACCCAGATCATACATGCAATTAGCAAGAGGAAAGGAGCCATTAGGTCCTCTGCAGTTGATAATCTGTCCATGTATAAATTCATGGTCTACATTTATAGCATTTGGCTGCAGCAAGGGATGAGGAGAATCTGTAAAATTGGAGAAGCAGGCGTTCAAGCCTGTATTTAGAGATTTGGCTGGGGTGTTTCAGTTCTCTCTGCCTCCAGGAAGTGGTTTTTAAATAAACCTCTTCAAAGCAGTAAATCATCTTCTATCTCTTAAGCAGATGGGTGATAAACAAAGCCGGTGAAGTAATGCCCATACATATATTAACCTAGCAGTTGAAACATGTGCGGGGCGGTGAGGGGTGGGGGGGAATCTTTAATCTGTCAATGAGATTGAGTAGGAATGCAGCAAGCCACCACCGCCAAAGCTCTTTATTACACTATATCAGGATAGCTCTCACTGTTGTCTGTTTGCTGACAATGTCTACCTGGCGTTGGCTCAGTAATGAGGCAGAAAATGAGGAAGATCAAGACCAATTAACACATTCCCCGCGGATGTTTATTGCTATCACCGTGAAGACAGCATCGGAGGAGTTCCCAGCAGCGTTTGTTTCCTTTTACAAGCAAAAAGCAGCTCTCTCAGTGCAGAAATCAGGTTGGCTTTAAGCCAGGAAGGGTGATAGTGATAGCTGTTTTAACAACAAAGGGCAACGAGGGCTTTTTATCCTAAAATAACTGAATTCTGATCAATGTTTTTGAATCAGGAAATTAGCCAAGAAATAATTTCATTGGTCTCCATCTACCTAGGGCTTATAAATGGGCATGGGGAATGACACCTCAAGAACTCTAATATAGAAAGATCATTTCAAACAAAAAATTGCACTATGATAGTAATGGCTATCAGCTGTTGAAGACATGCTATGCTATGCCATCCATGATGTGCACACTCTACATTTTCCCTAATTGATCTACAAAGAGGTTACTATTGTTTTCCTTTCAACACATTAATAAATAGAGGCTCTGACAATGTATTCCAAGTAATACAACCAGTCAGAAATAGATTCAGAGTTATACCGAGTCTGTCTGCTTCCAAAGCTAGTAATCTTTACCAATGTAATTTTGCAAAAAAATGAAGACAATTGACTTGGAGTAATCACCCCAAATGATCAATGACTACCCAAAGAGAACACCTGAATAGCAGAGGTTAAGAACATGAGTTTGGGGGTGAAAATAGGGTAGATTTGAGCAGGCAATGTTGAGGTTTGAATAAAGTAACATAAAACCACTCAAAATAACTCAAGCAAGAAATAGAGAGGAATTGGGGCTGATTTATGGTCCTGAAAGGCAGAGAGTGACTCTTAAAAAGGGGTTGTACCTGGATATAGCGTCTGCCTGCAATGCGGGAGACCTGGGTTCGATCCCTGGGTTGGGAAGATTCCCCTGGAGAAGGAAATGGCAACCCACTCCAGTATTCTTGCCTGGAGAATCTCATGGATGGAGGAGCCTGGTGGGCTACAGTCCACGGGGTCGCAAAGAGTTGGACACGACTGAGTGACTTCACTTTCACTGGACATAGAAGCCACCGGCATGTGTCTTCACCCTTTCTTTGCTCCATCACCTGGTCTCGCCTCTGCTGCCTTCTGCCTGTCTGCTCCTTTCGCATTGCCTTTTGAGAGCAACTTCCCCCATAAGGCTGCCTAGCATCTCTACTTTAAACATCTCCTCCAGAATGACAAAAATCACAGCTTAACGGAGAGTCTCCCAAGAGAATTTGGTGAACTCAGAATGAGTTAGGTGCCTATGATGTCCTGCTACGTCTTTCCAGTTCCATGCAACTCCCACCATTACTTGGTGGCCAAGGTCCCTTCTCCTGATAGGAGGGTACACCACAGAGAAGAGCAATTCTCATACTTGTGGAGGCTTTCCTATAATTTGGAATCAGCCCATTGGCTCATTTGAGCGGAGCTTCCTAATAATTAAGAGTTTGGGATTTAGAGTCAGAGTGAATAGAATGTATGGCTCTTACTAGTTCAACTGCTTACCAGCTCTGTAGCTGTACAAATTACTTGACCATGCTGACTCTCAGCTTCCTCCTCTTAAAAGGTGGACCAGTCATCATATCTTCACGGTACTGTGAAAATTCAATGAAATCTAACTGTAGCACAATGCTCTCTGAGTCCTGGCTATTAATGTCTAAAGTTTTAGCAGAATAAACTCTTTGCTAAGGTGAACAAGACTCGGGGAGTGGGGAACATGGTTGGCATTTGATGTACACATAAACTGAAATTCTGAGAGTTTCAAAGATTGCCCAATTTTTTGCATTAAATATAAGCAAATAAACCATGACTAGATCCCCCAGTGCTTCAAAAAATACGTGTTTTTCATGTAGGAAACTCTAGCAGAGAGAAATCACCCCTATAGAGGCAGAGGCAAATGGTGAGTGGAACCTGAAGGAAGGGTGGGGTTTATCTCCAGCAAACTTCCAAATAGATTCACACTATTCCAGAATTCCAGAGAAGGCAATGGCACCCCACTCCAGTACTCTTGCCTGGAAAATCCCATGGATGGAGGAGCCTGGTGGGCTGCAGTCCATGGGGTCGCTAAGAGTCGGACATGACTGAGTGACTTCACTTTCACTTTTCATGCATTGGAGAAGGAAATGGCAACCCACTCCAGTGTTCTTGCCTAGAGAATCCCAGGGACAGGGGAGCCTGGTGGGCTGTCATCTATGGGGTGGTACAGAGTCAGACACGACTGAAGTGACTTAGCAGCATTCCAGAATTCTCTCAGAGGGGAAGACTAGGATATCTCCTTTTCTGCTGCTCTTCCATTGTAGGTGCCAATATGAGCCCTGAGCCAAAGGCTATTGGGACAAAGTGATCAGCACTAAAGGGACAAATTGAACGAATTACACAGAATACATTTTTCATGGAGCAGTCAATCAATTCTCATGTCTCATCTTTTCCAAGTGAAGTCCTAAAATAAACACTGAGAAATGAACTCAATAACACTGTACAAATGTAAGGAAATGAAAGAGGGAGGATGTTAGTTCTTCAAACTTTCTTCCAAGCCTGAAGGGATTTTGAGAACTGTAAAGGAAGCAGTCATATAATTTAAATGGAGTAGTCGCATGCAGGGGGGATCACAAACCTGTCTCGTGTTCATGGTTCTTCCATCCATTTGTTGTGACTCTCGTGCTCTGGAGGAGAGCAGAATGAAACACTGGGGAAAGGAAGAGAGGAGAAGATGCTGAGGACATTAGTCAGGTAGACATTTGCCCCACACTAACAGTTCAGCGTCAACTCAAAGGGAAATTAAACTGTATTTGCTATTTATATATAAATCTGTCATGATTTACCAGATCTGAGAATTAGGAGAAAGCTGTGAAGTGTTATAACTAAGTACATGGATATGAGTCATTCAGAGTGATGAAATGGAGGATGTTGGGACATTTGGGGATCTGTGGGGACCTCCCTTTTGCATTGAAGGAAGCATTCAAATATCAATGTACTAAGGGTTGTGCAAAGTCAGGCTGGATGCATTCAGTGCCAGTAGTCAGATGAGTCCAAATTTGTGGATGGGAAGAACAGTTGGAAGCTTCTAGCCTGGGCAGTGTCCTTCATTCTGGCAGTGTCTGCAGAGTGATTCCAGGGAGAGATGACCAGCCTTCTTCAGGACTAACTGGGGAGTTAGATGGGACTGGCACCATAGGTGAAGAAGTCTGTAGTAAATGAGAAATCCTGAGAAAAACAGTAACATTAGAGACTACAGATAATAAATGCACAAATATTTTTTGTGCATTATAAACAAAGCAATAAGTTGTTGCTTAGTCATAAGTCTTGTCCAACTCTTTTTGACCCATGGACTGTAGCCCTTCAGGCTCCTCTGTCTACAGGATTTTCCTTGGAGTAAGTTGTCATTTCCTCCTCCAGGGGAGCTTCCCGACCCAGAGATTGAATTCAAGTCTCCTTCATTGGCAGTGGGTTCTTTACCACTGTGCTACCTGGAAATCCCACAAAAGACAATTAAGGATGCATGAAGTGTAATGCACTTAGAAAGATATGCATTTGCATACCATGCAAATTCGAAGTTCTACTGTGCTTTGAGTCTTGGCACTGGGGTCATTGGGTTATTCTGGCTTTCATTCTGGGTACATGGTGGGATAGTACTTCTCTGTCCTCAGCAAAGCTGGGTACAGCCGTGTGTTTTGCCTTGACTAATAAAGGACTAACATGATGTGCATCACACATGAACAAAGTTTTAAGGGTCACATTTCCCTCTCATTGCTGTGGAGATGGCAGATGTCTATGTTGCAGTGTTGAGCACATCAGCTTGGGTCCCTGAGGGATCATGATAAACAAAGCCTCCCTGATGATCTGTACTGGATACCTACAGAAATTCAGTTTTGCTGTGTGATCCATTGGATTTTTAGAATTACATGTTTCTGAAGCATAACCTAGCCTAACCTGACTGGTGCTCTTGCAACTGCTAATATGTCTGGAGGTATTTGGAAGGCTGTTGTAGATTCGTGAAGTACATGACTAGCTGAAAACTCCCCAGCCTCAGTAGACTTGATGTAGGAGGCAAACAGAGATCCTCTAGCTTGCCGCTCACCTTTGTGTTCCTGAATTAAGCTTCCTCTTCACTCATCCTATCTTCTTTCTCTTACTTTTGTCCCTAAGTGACAAAGTGAACAATAGCTTCAAGCTGGCTTTCTTTGTGCGGCCTAAGAGCTGTCCTAATATGCTCTCCGACATGGAGATTGTCCACAAAAGAAGCTGGAAAATGCTTTCTTGACTCTACATGGATGGGCTCAGAGAACCACAAGAGAGCAGGTCTCCCCTAAGTCAGATCTGAGGGCTCTCTGCTTATAGCATTGGATCAGACATTTAAATACTGGTTCATGTGCAACTCTTTATTTTCAGTAAAGACAATATGAATTATTTGGAAGAGCACTGATTTGGAATCAGAAAATATAGTTCGAATGAAGAGATGTCTTTGCTGAGACTGAATGAGCTCAGGATTTGAAACTGTTTTCTGAAGTTCCTTAGAGGCTCCTAGGAAATAGTTGAGAGGGAGGGAGAGAGCATAATATAGGAAACTCTGGTCTCCATCTACACTCTCCCATAGCCCCTCTGCCTTTATTGTCTTTATTTTGCTTCTCAGGAATATAACCATTAAGGGAAGTGTATTTTGCTCTAATATTTTATGATTTAATTATTTTATCCCAACCTGTGGGAAGCTTTTATTTGACCCCAAGTCAATATACCTTTCTATCCCTTCTTTGGAAGCAAACAGAAACATGGGGCTTTGGAATCTGAACCCCAATTCTCCTTTGGTTAAATTACTTACTGTTTCTCAGTCTATGAAATGAAGAAAATAATACTTTCTTTGTGCATTTTTTTAGATTCAAATTTATGTGATCTGTGAAGCACTTAGCTGAAGTTTGGTGCTCAGCATATATTATTTCACCTTTGCATCTTTCCTGTTAACTTAGTCTTTTTCCAGTATGAGTGGGTTCAGAGGGTCTTAGACTGGCTTTCCCCTCTGCCAGATAAGCACAACCTAAATTACTACTTTTTTCATAACTGAGATAATTAAAAATGCATATTTTTAACAGAATGATCTTGCATTACTTAGGAACTTTCTACTATTTTGCATAGGAATTAATATGTGTATATGCTCTTGAAATCTCACATGCCAGCAAATTTCATCACTCCATGACTGAAACTCTGCCATAATAGGTACTGCTTTTTATGAAAGAGTGGTGGCTCAGTGGTTAGAATCTGTCTGCCAGTGCAGGAGATGTGGTTTCAAATCCTGGGTCAGGAAGATCCCCTGGATAAGGAAATGGCACTCCTCTCCAGTATTCTTGCCTGGGAAATCCCATGGACAGAGGAGCCTGGTGGGCTACAGTCCATGGGGTCACAAAAGAGTCAGACACGACTTGGTGACTGAACAAGTTGTAGAAAACCTTTCAGAAGGAATTTCCATAGAAATCTTACATATAAATATATAAATATCTCTGTATGTACATATATACATGCATGTATTTTTTCTAATAAATTAAGGTTGGTTAGTAAGGAAAAAATTGTAAAACTTCGAAATGAGTCAAAACAAACAAACAAAAAAAGAGTTCTGTCATGCTCACCCATCCAAGTTATCTCAGCTTTTCATTGTCTTTGAACTATTTTACAATTCTCTAAGTTGTAGAAAACTGACGATATTACAAAATAATTCTTGAAAATCAATCATGTCTAATGGAATGCAACTTACTACTAGCCTACTAGTAGACCAAGTTAGCATCAATTTGTACATTTATTTCAGAATTCCCAATTCCCTATATGTGTCTTTGCTGTTTGAGATTTCGTTTCAACCAGAGAAAAGACCCTGATACTGGGAAAGATTGAAGGCAAAGGGAGAAGGGGATGGCAGTGGGTGAGACAGTAGGATAGTATCAGCAACTCAATGGACATGAATTTGAGCAAACTATGGGAGCCAATGCCCAAACTAGTCCAAATTAGGGGAGGGGAAAAAGGACAGGGGAAGCTGACGGGCTGCAGTCCATGCGGTCACAAAGAATTGAACACAGCTTAGTGGCTGGACAACAGCAACAAAACATTTCACCTATCTCTGTCATGCATTTGTTTTTACAAGAGACACATTTATATCATCTCTTAAAAATAACCCTTTAATAGTTTTAAAAACAGTTTGCTCTTCTTGCTTTGACTGGGGAAAGGGGAAGACACTATTATTATTATTTTTAATGCTCTTGCATCTAAAGAGCCTCTACAGATCGCCATTTTCATTTATCCACCTCTAACGTGCGTAGAAAATCCCATGGATAGAAGAACCTTGTGGGCTACAGTCCATGAGGCCTCAAAAGGGTTGGCTAAACTTTGTGACTAAAAAGCAACAAGCATAGAAGATATAAACCTCGCGGAAAATCTTAAATTGGATCTTTTGGTTTACAACAAGTATGCCTGAGATCAAGAGCAGAAGGCAATTACCCAATTAAAATATCTGGAAAATCGTGATTTTAAAAACGTTTTAGTTGTGTGGGTCTTAAAAATCCATGTGCAGAGGGTTTACTTTGTGAGTCTTTGTTCCTTATCTGGGGCCAGGCGCTAGATCATTCTCTTATAGGAGCTCTCTGGACCACAGTTGTCTAAGTGGATTAGTGGAGGACATCTGTTTCAGCAGAGCAGGATGGTCCAGTGTGATTTCCTCAAACGAGGCAGGCAGCCAGCCTCTTTGTGAATCTTCTCATCATCAAAGAGTGTCTCTCTTGCTCAATGGTGTGCAGCTGAAGGGATTGTTTGGGAAAAATGAGACCCCGGGGAAAACAAAAGGAAATTCAGCATCGTAAATTAAGAGATATTCATGGCCTTTTAGACCAATGAAAATAAGATAAACTGGGTCATAATAAGAACACAAAAATCTGCTTGGAAAATCCAATATATTCCCAGAAATGCATTTTCTTCCTTTTGTATAGATGATCTAATAGAAGATTGACAGATGAACTAATTCTCCAGTATATGAACAGATACACTAATATAAAACTTCATATAATTAAATTTATTTCTTAAAGGAGATAGAAATTTTTAAACAATCACATATTTGTAAGTGGAAAATTACAAGGGTATATGGAAAGAGAACTAGGAAATGGGGTAAAACTCTTTTAGAGGAGGAAATTGTTAGCAAGGAAAAAAATTTCATCACATATTAATTTTTTATGTTAGACCAGAGAAATAACAGCTGTATTCTTAGATGTGATACTTGCATCAGGAGCCCTATATTTCATTATTCTTTTACTTTGTATTTCCTCTGTTAAATCCAGGATGTTAAATTATCTTTAAAATAATTGATTACTAATGGCAACTGAAAACACGTGTAGTATTCTTAGGGATGTATTTAATATAAACAACTTGTTGAGTTTGGAGGTAAACATGTACCTGTGAAACCATCACTAAAATCTATGTCATAAACACATCCATTCCTTCTAAAAGCTTTTCCCAACCTCTTTATTATTTTTATTATTACTTTAATGTGTGATAAGAACACAACACAAAATCCACCATTTTAGCAAAATTTTAAGTATATAACACAGTGTTGTTTACCATAGACTTTATTCTGTACAGTAGATCTCCAGGACATACTAGTTTTGTAAAACTGAAATTTTATACGTTTGGGTCAGACTGCTTCCCATTTCCTTTTCCCATTAACTCCTGACACACACCATTCTATTCTCGGCTTCTGTGAGTTTCACTATTTCAGGTAATTCATACACGTGGTATAATATAGTATATATTTGTCCTTTGGTGTTGATTTATTCCAATTAGTGAAATGTCGCCCAGGTTCACTCATGTTGCTGAAAACTGCAGGATCTCCTTTCCTTCTTTTTCAGGGCAGAATATTCCATTGTCTGTGTATGCCATATTTACTTGTAACTTTAAAATTTTCTTTTATCGGTGTCTCATAGTTTTTACAAGTCTTTCACCTCCTTTGTTAAATATATTCCTAAGTACTTTATTCTCTTTACATTAATTTGACCAGAATTATTTTCATGGTTTCCTTTAGGGATACTTTATTGTTAGTGTATAGCAATACCACTAATTTTTGTGTGTTGATTTTGTATTATGTAATATTACTGAGTTTTTTAGTTCTAACTGTGTGTGTGTGTGTGTGTGTGTGTGCATTTGTATGTGTGGTGTTTTTAGAGTTTTTTTTTTTTTTTAACATTTAAAAGCATGTCATCTACAAACAGTTTTACTTCTTCCTTTCCAATTTGGATTCCTTTTATTTTTCTTTTACATGCCTAATTGTTTTGGCTAAGACTTCCAGAACAATGTTGAATAGACGTGGCAAAAGTGAGCATCCTTGCCTCGTTCCAGAACTTAGAGGAAAAGCTGAAAGTGTTTCTCCATTCAGCATGAAATTAGCTGTGGATGTTTCATATATTGCCTTTATTGTTTAGAGATAAGTTCCTTCTATACCCAGTTTGTTGAGAGTTTTTATCATGAAAAGGCATTGAATTTTTTACAATGATTTATTTGTATCTATTGAGATAATCATATGATTTTTATTCTTTATTCTGGTAATGTGGTATACCACATTGATTGACTTGTGTTATGCTCCAACTAGTGAAGGACAGGGAAGCCTGGTGTGCTGTAGTCCATGGGATCACAAAGAACTGTACATGACCTAGCAACTAACAACAACAATGCTCAAATATCCTTCCATCCCAGGGATAAATCCTAGTTGATCATGATGTATGTTCCTTTAATGTGCTGTTGAATTTGGTTTGCTAATATTGTCTTAAGGATTGGGTTTATGTTCACCAGGCATATTAGTCCACAATTTTCTTTTCTTGTAGTGTCTTTGTCTGACTTTGATACTAGGGTGATGTTGCACTCATAAAATGAGCTCAGAAGTATTCTCCCTTCTTCTAATTTGGAAGAGTTTAAGAAGCATTTGTATTAATTCTTCTTTAAAGACTTGGTAGAGTTCAACTGTGAAGGCATCTGGTTGGGTTGTGCTGTGTTGGGAGGTTTTTGACTACAGATTCAAACTCATTATTGGTATGTTCAGGATTTCCATTTCTTCTTCAGTCTTGGTAGACTGCATGCTTCTAGGAATTTATCTATTTCTTATAGATTGACCAGTTTATTTGAGTGTAAATGTTTACAAGAGAACTGTATGATCTTCTGTATTTCTCTGGCTAAAGTTTAAATGCTTCCTCTTCAATTTCTAGTTTTATTTATTTGAGTTTTCTCTTTTTTCTTAGTAAGTCCTGGCAAGGTTTTGCCAATTTTATTTATCTTTTCAAATAACCAACTCTTAGTTTTGAAAGTTTTTTCTATTTTCTATAGAACCATTTATTTTGTTCTTATTTTCATTATTCTCTTCCGAATGCTGCTTTTATACTTATTTTATTCTAATTTTTCTTGTTCCTTGAGGTATAAAGTTATATTGTTTATTTGAGATCTTTCTTCTTTTTTAAATATAGGCATTTATCACCCTAAATTTCCCTACTAGTACTATTTTTGCTGCATCACAAAATTTTTTTGTGACATGTTGTGATTTTATTTTAATTTGTTTCAAGATATTTCCTTATTTCCCTTTTGATTTCTTCATTGATTCAATGATTATTCAAGAGTGTGTTTTGAAATTTCTAAATATTTTTGAATTTTCTCATTTTTCTTTTGTAATAGATTTCTAGTTTTACTCTCTTAGGTTGGAGAAGATACTTGGGATGATTTCAATCTTCTTAAAATTTTTAAGACCTCTTTTGTGACCTAGCTTGTGATCTATCCTGGACAATGTTCTATATGCTTGAGAAGAATGTGTGTCCTATGGTTTTGAATAAAATGTTCTATATATGTCTGTTAGGTTTATTTGGTCAGTGCTGCTGCTGCTGCTAAGTCACTTCAGTCATGTCTGACTCTGTGCGACCCCAGAGATGGCAGCCCACCAGGCTCCTCTGTCCCTGGGATTCTCCAGGCAAGAACACTGGAGTGGGTTGCCATTTCCTTCTCCAATGCATGAGAATGAAAAGTGAAAGTGAAGTTGCTCAGTTGTGTCCAACTCTTCACGACCCCATGTTCTGCAGCCCACCAGGCTCCTCCGTCCATGGGATTTTCCAGGCAAGAGCACTGGAGTGGGGTGCCATTGCCTTCTCCATTTGGTCAATAGTGTTGTTCAAATCTGCTGGTTCCCTATTTGTTTTAAAATTATAAGCATGTATAATTGTATAATATAACATGGGTATTATAAAATAACATTAGAAATGTTTAAAGAATTTGATAAAATGAAAATATCTAGAAATTCAATGCTTTACTTGAACCCCAAGTTCAAGTTTTGCAAATTCCTAGAGTGTCCACTCCCATGTGGTGACAACCGTGTTGCACCTTCTTATCAAGAATGTTATTATACTCTCTTGTACATGGTATTTTGTAAAATTGTTTAACTATTGATCATCTTATACTGCTATCATCCTACAGTAAAACTGACTAAGTAAGCACCAGTAAAGCACTGGTGACATCAAATTCCTGACCAACATCAAGCAGATCAATTAATAGTGCCTGAAAATCATTCATTCCCCTGTGCCTATGTGCCTATGTCAGACCTTCTCTCCTCAAATATGCCACACCTTATCCTCTCTCCTCAAGCCACAACACCTCTGCCCACTCTTTACTCTCAAGTATTGACCTGGACTCCTATTTGTCTGAGAAAAAAAATAATAAAATGGTAACTTCCCTGCACGTGTCTCCACCATACACACCCACCTGCGCCCTCAGCCCTCAGACTCTGCTTGTCTTCCAGTTAGCATGGGTTCTGTGCTCTTAGCAAAAGCCAACTTATCATAGAAATAAGGATATTTCTTTCACATTTCTCTACCACTAACAAAGAAATTTACTTTCCCTATTTAAAAAACAAAGTCAAAGCAAAAGCTCTTGACCCCATTTCTCCCTTCAATGATGGTGCCATTCCTTTTTTCCCCTGTATAATGATGCCTAACATTTATTTTCACTTGCTATTTATACTTTCATCCTCCCACTATCTCTTAAACCCTCTCCAATCAGCTCTTTGCCTCCTAACCTCCCATGAAAAGGCTCTTGTCAGTTGCACACGTTGACAAATTTCTAATCCTTATCCCACCTGGCGCATCAGCACATTTGACAGAGAGCCTACCATTCTCAGTCTCTTGCAGCTCTTTCTTCAGTCTACCCGTCTCTGCTGCTGATCCTTCCACCTCACTGTCTGCTCCTCCTCATGCATTTCTTCCTTCCTCAGCTTGTGTTACTTGTCTTGGATCTGTAAAATATCCAGGGTTGCAACCTTTGGGCTTTATTTCTTCTCTATCTACAGTTCCCTGAGTGGACGTCTTCATTTCGTGATTTCACCTTTTATCAAGTTGCCAGTGTGCTTTGTTCTGGTAAGGTCCCTGATCTGGCTTGTACACAGTTAACTTCTGTCTTCTTGCATGGCCTTTTCTTGGTTTGTACACACTCAGAGATCTCTCTGTTCTCTCTCTCTCTCTTTTTTTTTTAATAAGACCAAAAAATACAACCATATTAGAACCTCATCTTCATGACCTCATTTAACTTTCATGACCTTCTGAAAGCCCTGTTTCCACAACTGTCACACTGAGGGGAGGGATTCAGAGTATGAATTTTGGGAGGACACGGTTTAGTTCATAGCAGGAACATCTAATCCCAGACTTTCCCTACTACCTGATCTCCAGCCAAGAGTTGGCTTTCGCACCCTCCCCTCCTTTCCCAGGGACTGGAAGAACAAAAGTCCACATCGTGGCACTTACCAATGAAAACAGTTAACCTCTCAGAGCTGTGGGACAGAGAGGGGACTGATTGGGGCTGCCAAGGTCAGGGCCTATAGGTATATGTGTCACCATGCCATCAGAGCCCTGACCTCTTGCTTCCCTTTCCAGCTTGAACTCTGAAGGTCAAATGCTACATCTATGACAATCAAAAAACTGTGAGAGGTTAAAGAGCTGCTTGGAGCTGTTCTATAGTCTTCTAGTCCACAGCCAGGACCCTCATCCATTCAGCTGACACACACACAATTCCAACGATAACAAATACCCTTTCAGTGAAAAGTAATAAATCTCCTTTTGTTTAAGAAATAGTCCTTTGGGATCTCTGCTTTTGCTCTCAGCAAACTCATATGAGGAAAATTGAATCCACATGGCCTGGAGAGAAGAAGATAAGCTAAGTAATTAGATGGGACCCAACTGCTTAGCAGCCAGGCTAAAGATAGGAGAGGAGGCTTGTGCTTTGTACTAGAAACTTCATTTTCTCAAAACTACTGAGGACCCAGAGATTGTCTATGCTTTCTTATTTGTGTTTATCTCCTGGGCCTTGCCATACTTATTTCCCAGGGCCTCTGGCCCTATGTTTAATCATCCCAGGGTCTCATTCTCAATTGGCAAACATCTTATTCCAAGTTTTAACCACTGAAAGTTTAATGTAAATATATTTCCAATAAAAAAGAGGACAAAACTCATAGAAATAAATTGCTAATAGCAGTTCAATATGAAAAAGTGTTTTAATGACAGTAAATATATATATATATATATACACACACACACATACACACATGCATTTTTTAAGAGACCACTTTTTGTGTTCTATAACTCACACACTATATATAGGTTATTTTTGTCACCTTTAAGTTTGACCTACATTTGAATTCTTTAAAGTCTCTTTCTCTTTCAACAGTATAGAAAAATGATAAAGTGTAAGACATCTACAGTGTTATAAGAGCTACTGCTTGCTGACCATTGGACAATTTACTTAAAATCACTGAGTCTAGATTTTCTGGTTGATAAAATAGGTAGGCATAGTACCTACCTAATAAATATTCCCTGAGACCTAGAGTTAATTCATATGTAGCAATTATTATGGTGGCTGCTAGTTAGTAAATGCTCAGTAAGTGTTGTTATTAAGATTAGTTTCATATTTTCATAAATATATCCCAGACCTGTAAAATGGGAATAATATTTATACTTACATCACGTGTTACTATATGATTACATGAGTATATGTACATATACAAGTATCTAAAATATTTTCCAACTCATCATATATATTCCATAAGAATTAGATATTATTTTTTCCTATCTCACCTGTTTTTGGCCAACCAATTTATTAGTTTTAAAGTACCCTTTGAAATTAAAAAACGCTTGATCCTTGGAAGAAAAGTTATGAATAACCTAGATAGCATATTCAAAAGCAGAGACATTACTTTGCCAACAAAGGTCCATCTAGTCAAAGCTATGGTTTTTCCAGTGGTCATGTATGGATGTGAGAGTTGGACTGTGACGAAAGCTGAGTGCCGAAGAATTGATGCTTTTGAACTGTGGTGTTGGAGAAGACTCTTGAGAGTCCCCTGGACTGCAAGGAGATCCAACCAGTCCATCCTAAAGGAAATCAGTCCTGAATATTCATTGAAAGGACCATCGTTGAATCTGAAACTTCAATACTTTGGGCACCTGATGTGAATAACTGACTCATTGGAAAAGACTGTGATGCTGGGAAAGATTAAAGGCGGGAGGAGAAGGGGACGGCAGTGGATGAAATGGTTGGATGGCATCACCGACTCAATGGACCTGAGTTTGAGTGAACTCCGGGAGTTGGTGATGGACAGGGAAACCTGGCGTGCTGCAGTCCATGGGGTCACAAAGAGTCGGACACGACTGAGCAACTGAACTGAAGTACCTTTTTTCTCTTAGACAATCATAAAAGGAAAATGTTTTCTATAATTAAAGAGCCACTTAAGTTTCTTTTCTCAGATCTCTCCAAGGCACTCAATAATAAACCAATAACTAACACTTCTTGCTTTGGCCCTAATTTGGGAGAATGAGCCCCATGTCCAGCCCTCTTTCCTATCCCCATATACTTACTCTGGGCACTGTCTCTCTCACACAGACTATACTAAAATTAAAATGAATTTTTGTGCCTTGAGGGTACAATTCACCAAGTATAACGGGAAAGACAATTTGGAGAATTAAGAACAGATCATCTACTTCTCTATTAAAATGTCTATGCTTCAAGGAAAAAAAAACAAAGTGTATTCATGAAAGAGTTTTAGAGTGCCTCATAAACAAGAATCAACTTTATTTAATCTTTCCAGTTTAACTGACTTTATAGTACTTACTAACTTTTGGGTACTGTGACAAATTGGCTTTAAATTCTTGCAGCTAAAGCAGGCAAATTGGTTATTATTTCTTCTGGAAGGCAAATATGGCAGGATTGACTAGGTGTGGCAGATGGATTCTATTAAATTTACAAGTCTAAGTGAAACTGGCTAGTTACAATGGAAAACCTTAATAACTTGAATTATAAATGAGGTTTGATGGTTGTTTCATCAACCATGGATGAAAAGGAATCCCTTTTCATGAATAGAACATAAATAGTCTTGCTGCTGCTGCTGCTAAGTTGCTTCAGTCGTGTCCGACTCTGTGCAATCCCATAGACGGCAGCCCATCAGGCTCCTCTGTCCCTGGGATTCTCCAGGCAAGAACGCTGGAGTGGGTTGCCATTTCCTTCTCCAATGCATGAAAGTGAAAGTGAAGTTGCTAAGTCTTGTCCAACTCTTAGCGACCCCATGGACTGCAGCCTACCAGGCTCCTCCATCCATGGGATTAAAGGATCATTATATAAGGAGCCATGTACTGGAGCATTAGTGCATTTAAACATTGGTTCTACATGTTTGCCACAAACTACAATATTTCAATAGTCTTCAGTCTCTACCATTTTCTGAACGTCCCTGCCTTGACTGGCAGAGTCAGTGAAGGGTGATGATCAGCCAGTCTGTCAGATGTTCCATAGAGTCAGGACTAAGATCAAATTTTACCTAAAACCCATGGGTAATTCTTCATGAGTCTTTATAAGATAGAGTATCAGGTAGAAAACTAAGGTCAGTAATTCAGAAGAGGATTCACTATCATATGTAAAATAAATGGTTAGTGGGAAGTTGCTAAATAATACACTGTGATGGCATTGTGTGATGATCTAGGGTGGTGGGGTGGGGATAGGGAGACTCAGGAGGGAGGGGTGTGTATATATATTCATCATTATATATATCATATTATAATATGTATATGATATATATAATGATGAGTATATATATATATAATTATGACTGATTCATGTTGTTATACAACAGAAACCAACACAATATTTTAAAGCAATTTTCCACCAATTAAAAAAGAAAAAGAAGGGGATTCTGAATGGATCACTCAAAGAGAGGAGCAAGACAGGGTGTCAATATCTAACCTAAAATGCAGAGGTAGGGTTCATATGGGGATTCCCAGGTGGCTTAGTGGTAAAGAATCTGCCTGCCAATGTAGGAGATGCTGGAGACATGGGTTTAATCCCTGGGTCAGAAATATTCCCTGGTAGAGGAAAGGGCAACCCACTCCAGTCTTCTTGCCTGGAAAAATCCCATGAACAGAGGAGCCTGGTGGACTACAATCCGTGGGTTTCCAAAGAGTCAAACCTGACTGAGTGACTGAGCGCACACAGAGCTCATACACTTCGGGATCTGAAGAAGCAGAAAGCAACATGTCAGGCAGGAGGACTGGGTTGTATGAAATATGAGATGTGCTATTGCCTGTGGCTGGCCTCTTGTGTTTTACATGACTCTCACATGCTTAATAAACTGGAAATAGAAAGGAAACCAGCTTGTAATATAGTCCCCTGAAAGGTGGATGTACTGTGTCCATGTTCTAACCAGGAACTGTTATGACCACATCACTGAATTATTTTCAGTTCTATTATATATATTATGAATCAATTACGGATACACAAAAAAGAAATAAAATTATACATATTGTTAATAATCTCTCCTGTCTTCTTTACTTCAGAAAACATTTTTCCCAAGCTCCCCAAAGATAAGGACTGTGATATATTCATGTATGTAGACAGCACAGTCTTAAATAGTATCTAAATTTTATTTCTTAAATAAAGAAAAGTTATAGATGGTAGGAATAATTTATCAGTGCCAGTTTATTTTATTGTACAAGTTATTATTTTTGGTTGGACATATACTAGAATCTTTGCATGAAACATAAAGCATATATAAAATTCAGTATATATAAAATATATGGTAGCCATTTTTTTAAGAACTATTTTGAAAATAATGTTATAGCTATCTAATAGGTTTCTGCTTCCCATTATAGTCAACCCATGAACTTGTGTCTGGGGGACTTAGAATAACTTCTGGCAGAACATAGATTTTGTGGTCTTTGTTTCCTTGGCCCGGAGAAGGTTTTTCTAACTTGTCATGGGAAAGGTTCATGAAAATGACAACAGTAATATGAGTCCATGACGGAGTGAGATCCCCACATACAGGAAAGAGACATATGAGGAAGTGACAAGTCATACAGGAAGCTGAGTTAATTGATTACATTCATGAGGGACAGAGAGTCCGTGGGACTCTCCCAGTAAGAATACTGGAGTGGATTGCCATTTCCTCCTCCAGGGGATCTTCCTGATGCAGGGATTGACCCTGTGTCTCCTGCATCTCCTGCATTGGCAGATGGATTCTTTACCACTGAGCCACCTGGGAAGCTCATGGGATCAGTACTCATTTGATAAAATTAAGCAAAGAGAGAAAGAGGAGTATGGATTCTCTCTCCTCATTTCTCAGTCCCTTTTTCAGATCACTGAACTTTATGCTATTTCTCCTATACAGCATTTAAATCTTATCAATACCATCATCTTTAATATACTGATGATCTCATTATCTATCAGCGAGTGTTTCCACAAAATACATTAAAGCAACTGATTTTCCATGTTACCCTTCCCTTCTCATCAGGCCTCTGGGTTCAACTCCCACATTTAAAAGGACATAAAATTCTTTGACTTAATTCCCATTTCTGCCCCATGAATTTTGATTCCCACCCAACTTTTAACACTTATCACATACTCTGAGCATAAAGAAATTCAACAAAACAAAATGGTTGTCTGAGGAGGCCTTACAAACAGTTGAGACAAGAAGAGAAGTGAAAGGCGAAGGAGAAAAGAAACACCCATCTGAATGCAGAGTTCCAAAGAATTACAAGGAGAGACAAAAAAGCCTTCTTAAGTGAACAAAGTAAAGAAATAGAAGAAAGCAATAGAATGGAAAAGATTAGAGATGTCCAGGAAAATTAGAGACATCAAGGAAACATTTCATACAAAGATGGGCACAATAAAGGAAAGAAATGATACGGACCTAACAGAACAGAAGATAATGAGAAGAGGTGGCAAGAACACACAGAAAACTGTACAAAAAATGTCTCAATGACCTTGATTACCATGATACTGTGATTACTCACCTAGAACCAGACATCGTGGAGTGTGAAGTCACGTGGCCTGTAGGAAGCATCACTACGAACAAAGCTAGTGGAGGTGATGGAATTCCAGCTGAGCTATTTCAAATCCAAAATGATGATGCTGTTAAAGCGATGCACTCAATATGCCAGAAAATGTGGAAAATTCAGCAGTGGTCACAGGACTGGAAAAAGTCAGTTTTCATTCCAATCTCAAAGAAGGGCAATGCCAAAGAATGTTCAAACTATAGTACAATTGTGCTCATTTCACATGCTAGCAAGCTAATGCTCAAAATCCTTCAAGCTAGGCTTCAACAGTATGTGAACTGAGAACTTCAAGATGTACAAACCGTACTTAGAAAAGTCAGAGGAACCAGAGATCAAATTGCCAACATCTGATGGATCACAGAAAAAGCAAGAGAATTCCATAAAAACATCTACTTCTGCTTCATTGACTATGCAGAAGCCTTTGACTGTGTGTATCACAACAAATTGTGGAAAATTCTTAAAGAGATGAAAGTACCAGACCAACTTACCTGTCTCTTGAGAAATCTGTATTCAGGTCCAGAAGCAACTGTCAGAACTGGACATGGGACAACAGAATGGTCCAAACCTGGGAAAGAAATACGTAAAGTCTGTATATTGTCACCCTGCTTATTTAACTTACATGCAGAGTACATCTTGCAAAATTAGTGCAGATGATGACTGCAGCCATGAAATTAAAAGATGATTGCTTCTAGGAAGGAAAGCTATGACAAACTTAGACAACATATTAAAAAGCAGAGACATCATTTTGCCTAGAAATGTCTGCATAGTCAATGCTTGGTTTTTTCCAGTAGTCGTGTATGGATGAGAGAATTGGACCATAAAGAAGGCTGAGTGCTGAAGAATTGATGCTTCAAATTGTGGTACTGGAGAAGACTCTTGAGAGTTCCTTGGACTGCAAGGAGATCAAACTAGTAAATCCTAAAGGAAATTAACACTGACTATTCATTGGAAGGACTGATACTGAAGCTGAAGCGCCAATCCTTTGGCCACCTGATGTGAAGAACTGACTCATTGGAAAAGACCCTGATGCTGGGGAAGATTGAAGTCAGGAGAAGGGAACGACAGAGGATGAGATGGCTGGACGGCATCACTGACAATGGACATTTTTTGAGCAAACTCTGGGAGAAAGTGGAAGACAGAAGAGTGTGGTGTGCCACAGTCCTTGGAGTTGCAAAGAGTTGGACATGACTTATGGAGTGAATATCAACAACATCTATGCAATAGAATACCATTTATAAATGAAAAGGAGTGAAATGAAAAATTTATAAATGAAAAGGAGTGCATGCTATAACATGTGTGAACCTGAAAACTATTGTTTGCAATTGTACAAAGTCTTGCACAAAAAAATCATGTGTAGTATGTTGCATTTATATAAAATACCCAGAAAATGCAAATTTGTAGAGACAAAAGCAGATCAGTCTTTGTCTGTGGCTTCAAGTGAGACCCTAGATTGACTGCATACAGTCTAGGGAGACTGCTGGAGGAATACAGAAACCATAGACTGACTGCATACAGTCTAGGGAGACTACTGGAGGAATACAGAAAGCTGTAAAATTGGACCATATCAATGGCTTCATAGCTCCGTAAGTTTACTAAAAATCATTGAACCACAAATTGGATACATTTCACAGTTTTTAAATTCTACTTTTATTTATTTATTTTTAATTTATTTGTTTTAATTGGAGGTTAATTACTTTACAATATTGTATTGGTTTTGCCATACATCAACATGAATCCTCCACAGGTATACATGTGTTTCTACTTTTAAGTTCTACATTTCACAGTTTTAAAATGTTCAACATAAATGATGGTGGATTTTTTTCATTGCAACCACTCGGGGGCACAGGATTTTGGTTTTCCCTGTTTTTTTATTTGATCATTTGGTCAGGTGCTACCTACTAGATTTATCCACTGCAAGATACTTTTCTTTTGCATAATTAACAAGTAATCTAGGGGTGATGTTTTGATACATATGGGAATACCCTGTTCCCAACAAAATGCTTGCTATTTAATATTTAAAATTTCTTCCTCAAGTTTATTAGCTGGCACCCTTCCATAAAGAAAGGTTCAGTCTCAATTCTATTTTCTTTGCCTATCACAATGGATACCTTTCTTCTTCCACATTCAGTATATTAAAATTCATTCTTATGATTCTATCTTATGCTCATATTGTCCTAAATTTGACCAGGCTAGTCTCCTTAAGTCAGCACGTTTTCCTTTGTACATGTCTGTATCCGTTGTTTTAAATTTATTGTTATTTATTTTATTTTTGACTGTGCTGGGCCCTCCTTGCTGTGTGCGGTTTTCTCTAGTTGCAGGGACTGGAGACTACGCTTTGCTGGTGCATGGGCTTCTCACTGTGGTGGTTCCTCTTGTTGTGGAGCATGGGCTTTGGTGTGTGGGCTTCAGGAACGCTGCTGTGTGTGCTTAGTTGCCCGTAGCATATGGGATCTTCCCAGACCAGGGATTGAACCTGTGTCCCCTGCATTGGCAGGCAGATTCATAACCACAAGACTACCAGGGAAGTCCTTGCATTAGTTGTTTTTTTTTTTTAATTTAATTTTATTTTTAAACTTTACAATATTGTATTAGTTTTGCCAAATATCGAAGTGAATCCGCCACAGGTATACATGTGTTCCCCATCCTGAACCCTCCTCCCTCCTCCCTCCCCATACCATCCCTCTGGGTCATCCCAGTGCACAAGCCCCAAGCATCCAGTATCGTGCATTGAACCTGGACTGGCAACTCGTTTCATACATGATATTATACATGTTTCAATGCCATTCTCCCAAATCTTCCCACCCTCTCCCTCTCCAACAGAGTCCATAAGACTGATCTATATATCAGTGTCTCTTTTGCTGTCTCGTACACAGGGTTATTGTTACCATCTTTCTAAATTCCATATATATGCATTAGTATACTGTATTGGTGTTTTTCTTTCTGGCTTACTTCACTCTCTATAATAGGCTCCAGTTTTGTCCACCTCATCAGAACTGATTCAAATGTATTCTTTTTAATGGCTGAGTAATACTCCATTGTGTATATGTACCACAGCTTTCTTATCCATTCATCTGCTGATGGACATCTAGGTTGCTTCCATTGCATTAGTTTTTGAAGTACTCACTGCTTTCCAGCACAGCAAGATGTTCCAGGATCAAATGATACTTTTCCTATGCCAGTCCTAGACTCAGTCATTTTTCCATGTGAAGAAGGCTGAGCGCCGAAGAATTGATGCTTTTGAACTGTGGGGTTGAAGAAGACTCTTGAGAGTCCCTTGGACTGCAAGGAGATCCAACCAGTCCGTTCTGAAGGAGATCAGCCCTGGGATTTCTTTGGAAGGACTGATGCTAAAGCTGAAACTCCAGGACTTTGGCCACCTCATGCAAAGAATTGACTCATTGGAAAAGACTCTGATTCTGGGAGGGATTGGGAGCAGGAAGAGAAGGGGACGACAGAGGATGAGATGGCTGGATGGCATCACTGACTCGATGGACATGAGTCTGAGTGAATTCCGGGAGTTGGTGATTGACAGGGAAGCCTGGTGTGCTGCGGTTCATGGGGTTGCAAAGAGTCGGACATGACTGAGCAACTGAACTGAACTGAACTGATGGTCCCAGGGACAGAGGAGACTGGTGGTCTGCCATCTATGGGGTCGCACAGAGTTGGACATGACTGAAGTGACTTAGCAACAGCAGCAGCATGGTTGCTTTTGGTGGTTATGGTATTTAAAATCAGATGCCATATCTTACTGATTGAATTCCCCCTTCACTCAATTAGAACACTAAAGAGTGCTGAGTCTATAATAAATATTTCCCATAAGTGCCAGTGAGATGAAATCTCATCATTATTATCTGGGGACACTTGAGAGCCCTGTGACAGATGTGCTGATGAACCAAAAGTGACAAGGAGGAGGACTCTGGCTCGAGCTGGCATTGCTCCATTGGGTAGCATTTGTAGGTCAACTATATAGTCAGATTCACTCTCTCCAACCGTAAAAATAATTACCTGCTTCCTGAGAGTTCTGGGAAAATTAATTTGCTAATGACTTTAAGGAGGTTTAAAGATCAAAAGTTCTATGTATATGCTAATATTATTATCTCAAATGGTTCTCTTGCTCTGGACTGAAACTGAGATGATGGCTAAACCACAGCCTCATTCTGAAACCACATACGGTTCACAATCACTTTAATATCCAAGCAGTGCAAATCTAAATGGTGGCACCGCAGCAGGAACACACAGGGAGCAGGATAGCACAAGCGGTTCCCTGATTCTTGAAGCCTAGGCGTGCATTTAATTGAACCAACATTCATTGACTTGCCACCCTGTCTATCCCCTGTGCGTAAAGCACTGGGATTGCCCCCACTCTCAGATGCAGTTTCTATTTATTACTCTCTAATATTAATTCTGAATTTGGGAAAATATCCCTCAGAGGGAAAATATACATACGCCAAGGAGATAATTATGTCATGCTGAAAAGATGCAGATACAGGCAATGAGGAGACTTGGCTCAAGCCCTGTTAATTACGAGGTCTGACCCTAGGTGAGTCATCACCTCTGTGTGACTTTGGTCACCAGTCACCCTGAGAAGTGGCTGGGGCTGCATAGGTTACTGGTGATGCATGAAGAACTGCAAGAGCCAGGCTACAATGAGCAACCAGGAGGCAGCAACGTGTGTGCTGTAAAGGGTGATGCTTGGACCTTTATGGGTTGGTTTTTAGCTTTCAACTACCTGTATAGTTACAAGCACAGATAGAAAATGGAGGCTTGGTACTATCTGAGGTTTTGTAGATTGTATACAAAGATAGTTGCAATAATCCCACTCTTCTCTGTGTGCATACCCCCTTGCAATGTGATCTTGCCACTCCTACAAAAATGAGATGTTTTCTATCTCATGAATTTGGGCTCACCTTGGTATCTTACTTGGATCAAGAGAACATGTTTCAGGAGATATTATGTAACCTCTGAGCCTTGGGCTTAAGAATTTATGGAAGTTTCTTTTCTCACTCGGAATCTGAGACAATTGTCCTGGGAAGGAGTCCAGGAGAAAAGCACACATGGGAAGACACTTAGCTGCCACAGCTAGTCCTACAGGCCCCCAGGGTTGAGCCCCCTGCTGGATAAATGAGCTGTGGCAAGGCCAGAGAGATCTCACCTAGGAAACTCATGAGAAAAGAAAACTCTTGATGACAGACTCAAACACCAACAACAAATTGTTGTTAAGGGCTGGAGTGGGGGAAATAGAAAATGGAAACCAGAAGTCTCCACCAGATGTTTATTGAACAATTACTGTGTGCAGGCACTTGTCGAAGCCCTTTCAATGTAATAACACCTAGAATGTTCTTAACTATGGGTTAAATACTATTCTTCCATTTAACAGATGGAAAAACTGAGTCAGGCATGGTTTAACAACTTGCCAATAACTTTGCATATGCTAACTAGTGCAGCCAGAATTCAATCCCGTATAGTTTTTGCTTCAAAGTCTATTTCTTAACCCTTCCACAATGTTGCATATTGTGGGCATTTTCCCTGTTGCCTTTAGGGCATCCCTTTGGTTTCTGAACTATTACAGGAGGAATTAGGCATGTGCAGCCAAAATCTTTTGTACGTCAAAGGCTATCCAACAGTCTCATGTCAAAAGAAACCATGAAACCTCTTTTCAGAAGGCTGTTGGACTTTTTGTTGTTATTGCTTAGTCACTAAATCGTGTCCGACTCTTTGTGACCCCGTGGAGCAGCCCACGAGGCTCCTCTGCCCATGGGATTCTCCAAGCAAGAATGCTGGAATGGGTTGCCATTTCCTTCTCCAGTGGCTCTTCTCAAACCTGCATCTCCTGCATTAGCAGGCAGATTCTTTACTGCTGAGCTCTTGGACTATGGGTGTGTTTTTAGATTGTTAAAAGACCATCATCAAGCCTACTTATCTGTTCTTGATACACACTTCAGTTAGGAGAGGTTATGGGGCTATAAGGTCCAGACATACAGTTCTGGGTAAAAATGGGGACAGAATTTGTATCACCAAATGTGTTTATGGGATTTCTGAGCAGGCCACCTTAAAGCAGTGAGCTGATACAGCTGGGAACAGCCACACATTTTCCCAGCATACAGACCAGAAAAGAAGTCACGGCTGTGATGTGATCAGATCTGACAACAGTACAAATGAAGTGCCAAAAGCAATTACCTTCCATACACAAGCAGATAAACAATCCTCCACCCTCAGTCTTGGATCCAACAATCAAGAAAGGGAAAGACTAAGAGAAATGTGGTGCTAAAGTGTCAAATCTGGACATTCAAAACAACAATAAAACAGCTCTTGATAAAAAATGAAATCAACTTTGTGTTGGCATCACTGTAATGAGTAATATCTCCCTCTTCATTGAAATGGGCTTCCAAGGTGTCTCAGTGGTTAAAGAATCTGCCTTCCAAAGCAGGAGATGCAGGTTCAATCCTTGGGTTAGGAAGATCCCCTGGAGAAGGAAATGGCAACTCACTCCAGTATTCTTGCCTGGGGAATCTCATGGACAGAGGAGACTGCTGGGCTACAGTCCATGGGGTTGCAAAGAGTGGACCTGACTGAGCGACTGAGTGCACACACACTTCTTTGAAATATCCATGTATATTAATTTATATTGTGGAAAATTTAACTGCAGAATTGATCTGGATTGGAAATGTGAAAAGGCTAAAGTTAAAGACCAACCTATATGGAAAAACTTTCATCGCTTGGGAGTTAGCAATTGCAAAGTGTTTTCAATTTCTTTGTAATATCTCTTATTTTAAATAATAGTGGAACATTTATTGGATGCAGTCTAAGCTTCTCAAAAAATCACTCTGGTTAAAAATTTTAAAGTTTCACCATTTAGTGTTTTCCTTTAATGATTGAAAACACTTTCAAAAATAGAAATTGAAGAGTTGAGCAAAAAATCGATGCATCAGCAAGAATATTTCCAGCTTGCTCCATACATTTTAATTCTGTATAGTAGTAAGGCAGCGCTATATCACTATGTGAATATGACCATGTGGCAAGATGCTTCCAGCTCAGAAAGGATTCTCTGTGGCAGTAACTCCAGGTATTCCTTAAGAATCGTGGAAAATATGGATGCCAAGGAAAACATTGGGATGACTGAATCAAAATGACAGGAGCCAGAAGCTGTTAAGTGCTCATTTACTACATGGTCAACAAAATGAAAATATCTCATAGTTCTTAGAACGGCCTAATCAGGTAGGCACACTTTGCATTTTTGAAACAAAAGAGACTGAGGGAATAAAGAAGTTCTAGAAGCTCAGAGCAGGTACCACTTGGACTCAACACTCCTACATTTTAAGGATTTGTATAGGAAAATAAATTGTTCAGACCCATCCCAAATTACATGCTTAGTTCAAAATCCATCCACAGTGATCATATCTTGGCTTCTTTGTAATTCCCTTCTAAGTGACCAACAATATCCATTATGGGCCCAGTCATATTTTGCCTTTGTGAAAGAATAGAGAATTTGGGAGCCAATTTAGTCCACTGTCTTGAGAAAGGTGGAAATAATCTCCTTTCCATATATTGAGCAACTGACAAATCGCTTATGTCTCCTATGTTTTCACTTTTCATTGTTCATTAAAATGTTTTTAATCGAGCACTTCTTAGGTACAAGGTGAAATGTTGTGCATTAGTTAATCAACAAACAAAATGCAAATGCTTCCTGCTTTAAACAAGGAATCACAGAGGCAGATAAGCATATAAATCGGTATAATTCCTACCAAACAGAAATCTATGATATTATAGAGCTGCATCGTCCAATATGGTGGCCACTAGCCAAATATTGCTATTTAAATGAACTAAACTAAACTAATTTTGTCACACCAACTACATTTTTTAGAGAGTTCAATAGCTACTTGTGGCTCTTGGCTGCCGTATGGGAAGCACAGATACAGAACATTTATGTTATTGCAGGAGATTCTATTGGACTTCTCAGCTATAATCCCTTGGCTTGTGTTTTCTTCATAATGTGTATAAATCTCTAGTTTACTTGTATTAATTTATATTAAGGCAATGGCACCCTACTCCAGTACTCTTGCCTGGAGAATCCCATGGACGGAGGAGCGTAGTGAGCTACAGTCCATGGGGTCGCTAAGAGTCGGACATGACTGAGCGACTTCACTTTCACTTTCACTTTTCACTTTCATGCATTGGAGAAGGCAATGGCAACCCACTCCAGTATTATTGCCTGGAGAATCCCAGGGACCCGGGAGCCTGTTGGTCTTCTGTCTATGGGGCCGCACAGAGTCAGACATGACTGACATGACTTAGTAGCAGCAGCAGCAGCATAGATATCTATTCCACTAGAATGTAAACCCATTGAAGGCAGGGCTTTGTTCTCTTTTTAAAATTTAACTTTTATGGAATATAGTTACTTTACAATGTTGTGTTAGTATCTTGCTGTACAGCAAAGTGAATCAGTTGTATGTGTGTGTGTATATATGTGTGTGTGTGTGTGTGTGTGTGTGATATCCCCTCTTTTTAAGATTTCCTTCCAGTTTAGGTCACCACTGAGCACTGAGTAGAGTTCCTGAGCTCCACAGCAGGTTCTGGTTGGTTACCTGTTTGTGGCTTTGCTCTCTGTATCGTTTTCCCCCACAGTGCCTAGCACGTAGCAAGTGCACAACGAATTTACTGAATAAATGAAATAATGGACTCACAAACTAATCTGGAAAGCTTTTTAGGAATTCAGTTTTGAATTACCTAGAAGAGGAACCAGGGAAGGAAGAATACTCTAGAGAGGCTGAACAAAGGACCTGATATCCCTCTGAGGAAAAGAAAATGATGCCCTGTCCTTAGAGTTTAGCAGTGAGTGAGCAAAAGAAGGCAATTGCATGTGAGATGACCTGGTGAGCTAGTGGCGCCTGACGGCAGAGGGTAGGACGTGGTCTTCCTCTTTCCCTATTTCTGCTCTATTGGCCCAGCCTGGGCAATATAGGACTGGACCACAGAGTTCTCATGCTGGGAATATTCTCCTCTAACACCCAGGCTGGCTTGACCTGAGCCTGACCTCCTACCCCCTGCTGCCCCGTCTGGCGCTTCCTTTGCTCACAGTCCTTCGTGTTCTCTGACAGAGCACTGCTCCTTTGTGGCCAAATTTTCACCAAAACGGGCCTCCGTTTCTTGTTATTACCAGCAACTGCCCAAACTATATTTGAGCTCACTAAGAGCTTTTATGCAGTTAACTCCCCATAAAAGTCAACCCCTGGTGCTCACACTTCTAGCTCACATCCAGCTCTTCCCTGTTTCCTGCTGGTCAGCTGTGCTGAAGTCCCAGCGTGCCTCACCCCTGGGTTTTTCTGACTTATTTCACATGCCCTGCACATCCGCCCTCAGGCTTCCCAATGGCACAATGAGGGTGCATAGGTGTAACTCAGGGACGTCTCATTACGAAAGCCAGTGAGCTGAAGCTTTCCTTCTAAACTCTGTTCATCTCTTCAGGGCTAAATGAGATGCCTGTGCTCTGAGAAGCTCAAAGAAGTAGCCCCTTGTGCCTAGTGACCACTAAATGATGCTGATTTTAGCTGTAATGAACTGTGTTATACTAACTTACGGGCTTCCCAGGTAGCTTGGCTGGAAAAAAAATCCACCTGCAATGCAAGAGACCCTGGTTTGATTCCTGGGTTGGGAAGTTCCCCTGGAGAAGAGATAGGCCACCCGCTCCAGTATTCTTGGGCTTTCCTCGTGGCTCAGACAGTAAAGAATCCACCTGCAATTCGGGAGGCCCTGGCTCGATTCTTCGGTCAGGAAGTTCCCCTGAAGGAGGGCATGGCAACCTACTCCACTATTCTTGCCTGGAGAATCCCCATGGACAGAGGAGCCCCGTGGACTACAGTCTCTGGGGTCACAAAGAATTGGACATGACTGAGTGACTTAGCACTGCACATACTTATATTTTTAGTAATTTGAACACTTGGCATAAGAGTGTAAGAAAATGATTTGGAGAAACTCCTTAAGACTTCATCTTCTAACCAGGATGCATGGGTTCGAGCCCTGGTTGGGGAGCTAGGATCTCACGTGCCTCACAGACAGGAAACCAAAACCTAAAATAGAAGCAACATTGTAACAAATTCAATAAAGATTTTCAAAACTGTCCACGTAAAAAGCTCTTAAAACAGAGAAAGCGATTTAGAAATATAGAAAACTAGAAGTAAACATACGGCAGAAACTTAATTTGTTGTGTGGGTCAATACTTATGTATGTCACATGTGAATATATGTGTGGATGGACAGATAGATAATGAAAACTCCTATCTTTTCTCTGTTCTAAGACAAATGAACACCTTTTTCCCCACTCAATTTTTCTCACTCTGACTGTTTCCAGGGAACTCTTGGCAGGTCAGCCCTGGGCCTCTTAATAGATTCAAACGAGGTAAGAGCTGGATTTAGGAAGATTAGAAAGTCATTGGCAGGAGATGATAACACACGAGCTTCTACGGAAGGAATTAGATGCGAGAGGGGAAGGAGGATTGGAGCAGGAATTTAACTTGGTGGTAAGTGTATGTGTGGACGAGGCAGGAGACACGGGTTTGTGAAAAGAGGATATTAAGTTTTGCTTCTTTCCGGAATATTTAAAAATAATGCAGCAAGCATTTATACCTCTTTCAGTTATTTTTCTACGCTGAGCTGATTTTGTTTTTCTAGCTGGGGTACTGTGTTGAGATGGGCTTAGAATAAGCTCTTTACACAGGTGTATTTCAAATGTTTAGCTGATAATTTTGCGCTGAAAAATTCAAGGACATAGAAAAGTTATATGCACAAAAATATTCGTCTACGAAAAATGGTACTGATGAGCCTATTTGTAGGGAAGGAATAAAGATGCAGACATAGAGAACAGACTTTGGACACAGTGGGAGAAGGAGAGAGTGGGACAAATTGAGAGAGTAGCATTGAAACATATACATTACCATGTGTAATAGAGATGGCTAATGGGAAGTTGCTGTTTAACTCAGGGAGCTCACCGTGGTAACCTATGACAACCTAGATGGTTAGGAAGGGTTGGGGGAAGGTTCAGGAAGGAGAGGATATATGCTTACTTATGGCTGATTCATTCTGTTGTATAGCAGAAGCCAACACAATACTGTAAAGCAATTATCTTCCACTGAAAAAATAAAAGCAAAGCATTCCTAAGGATATCAGAAACTGGAGACATTCATGTTGTCACCAAACAGGAAAAGAATCCCGTAAATTGTGGTTCTCAGCTGTCTAGAAACATAATCACCAACAATACAGCTCAACCGTTCCTGAACGCCTTGTGTGTGCCATTTTCAAAGCCCTTCACCTATAATAATTGGTTTAGTTTTCACAGTACCATCATGAGGTAGATGTTTATGATTGCCCATTTTTAGATGGAGATGCTGAAGCATAAACAAGGTAACCAACTCGACCAACGTCACAAAACTAGCGAGTAGCAGAGGACTTCAGAACCAGGCAGTCTTATTTCAGGGTCAGTGCTTCCAGTCAATGCATCGTACTGTGGTGCATGATGCGGACGTAGCAACAAATAAGGAAAAGTCACTCATGGTAAGTTACATGGTGATGCAGAACCCACAATTCTATGAGATGCTAACATCACAGATGTGCACAGATCTACGTGGATGTGAGCTGGATCTGAAAAGGAGACATGTTATAGTGGAATCATGGCTGATCTATCTGATTATTTTGAGCTATCATAATATTATAATATGATTTTTACAAACAAAAGAACAAAAACTGGGATAATTAAATGCAAATTTGAAAACGTATTCCAATTATTTGCTTTTCGTCCATATACTTTACTTTATATATGCATTTGAACATGCTTTTCCTTGATATTTTCCCTCTTTTAAAAAAAATCCCTCACATATTTCTTTTGTAGGATTTTTAAAGATGGCAGTTAAATCCACATATAAACATATGGTTATGTCTAGTTACACAATTAATGTTAATATATGGCATACAATCATCATTGAATTGGAATTATATAGCGTGTGGTGACATAATTATAACATGTAATGATGGAAAGATCCTTATTTAAGCCGAGTGAAATGAGTGCACTTGGAGTTGGATGACTCTTAAATTACAATTTTCCAGTTGCTCCAAGAGTCTTTTGGGGACAGGGACCAGCTGAGCTCTGCCTATTGTTATGAAGGAAAAAGAAAACAATTTAAATACATAAGAAAATAAGGTTCTGTAAAGTGTGATGTTGTTTTAATCAGAAAAGAAAGGTTAGCCAACGGTTAGACAGTTTGTTAAATAACAATTTGGGCTTCCCTGGTGGCTCAGACTGTAAAGAATCCACCTGCAATGCAGGAGGCCTGGGTTCCATCCCTGGATTGGGGAAGATCCCCTGGACCTGAGACAAAAAAAACACACCAACATTACTTCCAGCTGCCCTTAAATCATCTCATTCGTCCATGGAGAGCACCCGCGTTAATCAGGGGGCAGGGCACAGAGTGAAAGCCCCTGCCATCCAGGCTATCTTCACCCACCCCTCATGCCACCCCTTCACTCTGGCCCCTCATGACATATTTTTTCCCCCAGGGCCAGACATCCTGTTACAGATGTCTCATCCTTTGCAGAGTGTTCTGCTCCCGGAAAGGGCAGAAAACAACAACGCCAGCTAGCAGCCCTAATTGAAAGGCGGGATGTGAACCCCCCTTCACTCTGGAGAAAGTGATGAAAGTTTCCGAGGCTGTGGCTAATGACAGGAAGCGCATAAGTGGACAAAGTATCAGGTATCAAGAAATGAGTCTGGGAGTAATAAAACAAATTAAGGGAAGTAAAAAAATGTAAGCTAAACACGGAAGTGTCCCTTTGAGCCGACCTGTATTAAGCTGTGGACTCTTCTGCCAAGGAGAAGGCTCAGAGCCGCCCGTGTTCAATAATTGAAAACCCCATAGGTTTACATGTTGGAGACGAGAAATGCTGCGTGACCCGCTTGTGGAATATTTTTGTTTTGCTCTGATTCGTTGAAAACCTCAAGAACTGCCTCAGCACTGGGGCCTGGAGACTTGGAATGGGTACGCTTGATTTAGAAGTTGTTTTTGCCTGTGTTTTTCTTTCTTTCTTTAAATGAACTGCCAGAAACTCATTCAGAAAATCCATGGTTCACATAGAACCCTGTTTAGGAACCTCAGACTTCCCTGAAGGGCATCCTCCCCAGAGTCTAAGTGGTGAGGAGGACCACAGCTACCCAGGGTGTTGGAGTCATGGGAGCATCCCTTATCTTCTCTGCTATAATGGATGAGCCAGTTTATCCCTCTAGAGTTTTTCCCTTCATATGTCAGATAGTCAAAGCCATGGTTTTCCCAGTAGTCATGTACGGATGTGAGAGTTGGACCATAGAAGGCTGAGCTCTGAAGAATTGATGCTTTTGAACTGTGGTGTTGGAGAAGACTCCTGAGAGTCCCTTGGACTGCAAGGAGATCCAACCAGTCCATCCTAAAGGAAATCAGTCCTGAACGTTCATTGGAAGGACTGATGATGTAACTGAAACTCCAATACTTTGGCCACTTGATGAGAAGAGCTAATTCATTGGAAAAGACCTTGATGCTGGCAGATATTGAGGGCAGGAGGAGAAGAGGGCAGCAGAGGATGAGATGGTTGGATAGCATCACCAACTCAATGGACATGAGTTTGAGCCAACTCCAGGAGATGGTGAAAGACAGGGAATCCTGGCGTGCTGCAGTTCCTGGGGTCACAAACAATCAGAAATGACTGAGTGACTGAACAACAACAACATATAGAGATGTGAACTAGGCAGTTTCAAAGCTACCCAAGGGTAAAAATAGGCCTTTCCTTCTAGAAGCCCCTATGATTCAAGTCCTGAGCCATCAGAAAGGTGGGTGCTATCTTCAGGGCCCGACTGTAGCATCAGGTTCCACCTCAGCCCTGGGGTTCCAGCTTATGGATACGTTAAGCTCTTCCTATGGCATTTGCTCAATGGACTGGCTTACGCCAAACAATAGACTAGTCCCAAACCAGAAGAAAACGTGGCGTGTGACTTGGGGCTGTGCTGAAACAGGAACTGTCATGACCTCACACCTCGGCAGGTCAGCTTGGAAGCCCCATCTATCCAGGACTAAACCAACTCCAGGGCATGCCATTGTGGTTAGTCATTTTCTGCTTCATCTGGGTGCTTCTAAGCCTGGCCCTGACCACTGCAGATCTCCTCTGGGGTTCTTGGAGGTCAGAAAAACCATTCTGACCATCAGACAGGCTCCCCTGAGAATGACCAGAAGAGGTGGAAGGGGCTGTCCTCCAGGTTCCTAGGGATGCAAGGGCTAAAGGAGCAGGTGCTCCAAACATTCCTAGGGGCTGCTGTTCCCTGGTTTCTGCCATGAAGATGACCTTCCTGAGAGGCAGGGGTAAACTGGACGTGAGAAGGCAAGGATGGGCTAGATCTGCTCCTGGGTTCCCTGGGTTTAGTGGGGTCCCACTTAGTATCCTAGATCAGGCCCCGCGTGCATCATAGGGTGAATCCTGGATCCACTCTAGTCCATCCCAGCTTGTTCAGGGAGCCCAGTAGATCTCTCATGTGTTCAATGGGAAGTCAACTTTCCCAGCAACCATTTCCCTTCTCCTGATGTTGTCACCATCCTCACGGGGCTCCCTGGGTTGCAGTCCATATGCAGACTTGTCTGCTCATGGGTTAAGACACTACCCTCTGTTCCTGCTGCAGCTCCCCCATCGGATATTTGAGGAATTCTGACTTTTTGTGCTTCTCTGACCCTTTGTCATCTGACTGTGGATTTGGGGCAGTGCAGGAGACGTGGTGCATCATCTAACAGAAACAAAGAAAGTCACACACCTCGTCCTTTATCCGGATGTTAGTGATGCTCCTCTTTTGTGTACTTGTCATGTATTCTTTTTTTTTTTTTCATTTATTTTTAATTGGAGGATAATTGTTTTGCAATGTTGTTTTGGTTTCTGCCACACAACAATGTGAATCAGCCATAAGTATACATATATCCCCTCCCTCCTGAACCTCCCTCCCACCTCCAGCCCTCTGGGTTGTCATAGAGCACCAGGCTGCGCTTCCTGTGCTCTACCGTAACTTCCCACTGGCTAGCTATTTTACATGTGGTAGTGTATGCGTCTCGATGCTACTCTCTCAATTTGTTCCACTCTCTTTCCCCTGCTGTGTCCACAAGTCTGTGCTCTATGTCCGTGTCTCTGGTCCTGCCCTACAGATAGGTTCATCTGTACAATTTTTTCTAGATTACACATATATGTGTTAATATATGAGATTTGTTTTTCCCTTTCTGACGTACTTCACTCTATATAGTAGGCTCTAGCTTCATCCACCTCATTCGAACTGACTCAAATGCATTCCTTTTTTATGGCTGAGTACTATTGCATTGTATGTATGTATCACAACTTCTTTATCCATTCATTTATCAATAGACATCTAGACTGCTTCCATGTCCTAGCTATTGCAAATAGTGCTGCCTACCCACTGGCCATGTACATAAATTTATAAGGACCAGAGCTAGAAATCAGTCTGACTTACACATTTTCCTTCAGGGCCCTGGTATCTCTATTATTTGCACACAGGATTTCTGCACTATGCTCTGTATGCCGGCCCGTCAACCATGGAAATGCTTGCTGGGCTGCCCTAGAGCTTCTGAGCTCAATAAAGGAAACCTGTATATCTCAGCAGAAATAGAACTTGGGCAGATTCTGGGCCTCCAAGTCCCAGGGTCAAGCAGTTGACAAAACTGTTCCTGTCTGTTGTACTTATTCAAAGATGTTAAAATTGATGCATTAGTCAGGCACAGTAGTCACAGCACACCCATGTGAGGTTCCAGGGTAAAAATGTGAATTTTCAAAATAAGTAAGCTAGAGTTCCCTGAACAACTCTTGGGCCCTTCAGAGTCCTCATATCTAGTCCAAGACAATGAACACATTGAAGAAGTTACAGAAATAAAAACTTGGTGATGAGTTTTGGAGAAAGCTGTGGAATCTTGTCAACACCTCTTCCTGCCCCATCCTCAGGCCAAATCAAGAGTGGGTTGGAGGGCACCACCCCCTCTCTAAACTCTTTTCATTGTTTTTCAGTTGTTAAGTCATGTCAGACTCTTTGTGACCCAATGGACTGCAGCACCCAGGCTTCCCCGTCCTTCACCATTTCTCGGGGTTTGCTTAGACGCATGTCCACTGAGTTGGTGATGCCATCCAATCATCTCATCCTTTGTCGTCCCCTTCTCCTCCTGCCCTCAATCTTTCCCAGCATTAGGGATTTTTCCAATGAGTCAGCTCTTCACATCAGGTGGCCAAAGTGTTGGAGCTTCAGCCTCAGTCTTTCCAATGAATATTCAGGGTTGATTTCCTTTAGGATTGTCTGGTTTGATCTCCTTGCTGCCCAAGGGACTCTCAAGAGTCTTTTCCAGCATCACAGTTTGAAATAATCAATTCTTTGGCCCTCAGCCTTTTTTGTTGTCCAACTCTCACATTTGCACGTGACTACTGGCGAAACCATAGCTTTGACTATATGGACCTTTGTTGGCTCTAAACTCTAATGGTAGGAAATTCAGCAGACCCTTTGGAGAGCGATACGTGCTCTGACTACTGGTAGAGCAAGCGGCGAGGAAGAAGAGAAAAATGGAAGAGACAGAAGTAGGTATAAAAAGAGAGAAGATTTCACATTATATTTTTAAGACTGATTTTTTAGAGTGGTCTTAGGTTCACAGGAAATTTGAGGGCAAGGCACAGAAATATCCCATGTAAACCCTGCCCCCACACATTATGCTCTCTCATCATCAATATCCCCCACCAAGGGGTACATTTTTTGCAACTGATGAAGCTACACATCATCGCCACCCAAGGCCTCTAGCTCACATAGTTTTAAATTTTGATTTTTTAAAATTATTTTTTAATAAGAATATAATTCTTTTTAAATTTCATATTGAAGTATAGTAAACTAACAATGTGTTAGTTTCAGGTGTATGAATGATATTGCTTATGTGTAGAGTCTAAAAAAAATTGATACAAATGAACTTATGTACAAAACAGAAGCAGACTCATGGACCTCAAGAACAAACTTATGGTGAACTTTTTTTTTTAGGCAAGGCTTTACAGCGGCTCCTGCCACAGCAGGTGGGGAGTGAGAAGAAACTACAAGTTCCCTCCTCACTTACCGAAGGACATCGAGCTTGCTCCTTATATGGGGCGAGGATAGGGGTGTATCCGGGAGGTTGGGCTGGAGGGCTGGCTTTAGGTGGTTTGCCCAACCCTCTTGTGGCAGTGAGTGCAGAGGACACGCACAGTACCCTGCTTTTGCTCCCAACTCCCTGCTTTTGCCCCCAACTCCCTGTTTTTGCTCCCAACACTGTGTTTTCCCTCCAGGTTTTTCAGAAATAGCAGTGGGGTTTGTTTGTTTGTTTTATTTTTGGTCTTTTTGTATCTTGATTTCTTACATTCAATGGGTTTGGACAAACCTATAATGACATGTCTCCCCCATTATAGCATTATACAGAGTACATTCACTGACCAAACTATTCTCCGTGCTCCATCTATTCTCCCCCACCTCTGGCCACTACTGATCTTTTTGCTGTCTTAGTTCTGCTTTTTCCAGAATGCCATAGAGTTGGAATAAATTCAATAGGTAGCCTTTTCAGATTGGCTTCTTTCACTTAGCCCTATGCAGTTAAGATTCCTCCACGTCTTTCTATAGCTTGATAGCCCATTTATTAATATTTTTAGCTTTGAATAATATTCCATTTTGCAGAATGTTTATTTACTCATTCACCTACTGAAGGACAAGTTGGTTGCTTTCAATTGTTGATAATTATGAATAAAGCTGATAGAAACTTTCCTGGGCAGATTTTTGCATAGATATAAGTTTTCGATTCCTTTGTGTAAATACCAAGGGAAAAACTTGCTGGATTGTATGATAAGAATGTGCTTAGTTTTATAAGAAATCACCACACTGTCTTTGAAGGTGGCTGGACCATTTTGTGAAATTAAGTTCTGACAGATCAATTTCAGAATAGAAACCACATTTGCTACTTGAAGTGACCTGCATGTCTATCTCTTGCCTAAGAACTGAATAAGACACAGAATTTGCCAAGCCGGTGGGAGATGATAAATAAATTATTAGACAAACTAAACTTGTTAAGTCCCTGCTTGTAAGATGTTTGCATCATACAACATCCACCAAAAACCACTTGTATACCAGGTCACATGACTAGTCTGGGCAGGATAGACTGGGGTCTTAATTCTGCTCTTGTTACAGTCCTTAGAAAAATGTCTTACCTTTCTAAGACTCAGCTTATCAACCTGTCAAATGGAGATCATAAAGCCTGCTTTTAAGATTATCGTAAGGAATACATGGGCTTCTTTTGTGGCTCAGATGGTAAAGAATCTGCCTGAAATACAGGAGACCTGGGTTCGATCCCTGGGTCGGGAAGATCCCCTAGAGAAGGGAACGGTTACTCACTCCAGTATTCTTGCCTGGAGAATTCTACGAACAGAGAAGCCTGATGGGCTACAGTCCATGGGGTCATCAAGAGCTGGGCATTACTGAGCGACTAACACTTTCACTAAAGGACTACATGAATCAAATCAGCAAAGCACAGTCACTTTACTCAATGTCTGGCATATAGCTAAGTAGTCAATAAATGCTAACTCTTCTTTATTTTTGTGAAGTGGCCAAAGCATTTTAGAATAAAAGCTGAAAAGTTTTAGAACCAAAGAACTCAGCATGGAGTTTGTTAGAATAAGTAAAGCTTGGGAATCTTTCAGTTGCCTTGAACAATTCGATTGAGCATATGACTGAGAACATGAATAAGCATAAATAGGAACTGAAAGCCAAACTTTGTGGGGAAAAGATGTAGAACACCTCAAAACTGTAACGAGAGCTCAAATTTATTGAGCACTTTATACATGCTGCTGTGCTTGCACTAAGTGGCTTTAGTTGTGTACGATTCTTTGCGAGCCTATGGACTGTAGCCTGCCAGGTTCCTCTGTGCATGAAATCTTCAAGTCAAGAATACTGGGGTGGGCTGCCATTTCCTTCTCCAGGGGATCTTCCCAACCCAGGGATCGAACCCACATCTCTTATGTCTCTTGCATTGCCTGGCAGGGTCTTGACCACTAGCACCACCCAGGAAGCCCTTACCGATTTATTTACGGTGTCATCACTTTACCCACCTTCTTAGAGAAAGGGATTGAGGCACAGAGCAGCCCAGTCACCTGCCCCAGGCAGTTACTCCGTGACAGAAGCAGGTTTTACACTGAGATGAGCCTGTGCTCTAATCTACTGCAGTGCAGACCTGCCTTTTGACACACACCAAGCAGGCACTGGCTGGCTCTTCCTAAATTGCCAAATGAACGAGGCCTTGGGAAATTGTTTAGCAGTGACAGTCACGCCTCAGGAATGGCTGCTGAATAGAAATAAGGAGAGCCAGACAGCTGCTTCCTGATCTAATGACCTCCCTTTCTTAGGCCTGGCTTCCACATCTATTACGTGGATCAAATTTGAAAGCAGAGCTATGTTTCTTCTGGATCCAGGCAGCTACCTTGAATACAGAAAATACTTGGCTATTTATTGCTGTCATAAATTGCTTGTGGTGTGCTGTGGAAAGTAGAGGATGGCGCCAAGCAGGAATCTATCAATATGGTCAAAAGGTTTCCATCCCTTCCTAGCCCCAGTCTGTACATTGGTTATTTTCTATAATAGCAGGAAAAAAAAGTTTAAGCAAAATTTTTTTTAAAGGAAGCATAATGCTACTTACCAAATGTAGGTATGTGTGTTTAATATGCTCATTTGATGCTTTTGAATCATGATGCTGGAGAAGACTCTTGGACTGCAAGGAGATCAAACCAGTCAGTCCTAAAGGAAATCAGCTCTGAATATTCATTGGAAGATTGATGCTGAAGTTGAAACTCCAATACTTTGGCCACCTGATGCAAAGAGCTGACTCATTGGAAAAGACCCTAATGCTGGAAAAGATTGAAGGCAAAAGGAGAAGGGGTAGATGGAGGATAAGATGGTTAGATAGTATCACTGACTCAATGAATGTGAATTTAAGCAAACTCTGGGAGATAGTGGACAGGGGAGCATGGTGTGCTGCAGTCCAGGGGGTCACAAAGAGTTGGACACAACTTGGTGATGGAATAAAAATAATAATTGAAATCCAGACTGTCTTCAAACATACTGTAATTTGTCCTTTGAGGGAAAATTGATACCTATGCATGCCTAGCCATGGAATGGGAGAATTGGCAATGTGATTATTTTATTCATAACTTAGACCATTTATGTAACAGAAAAATAAAAGTATTTTAAAACCAACTGGGAACAAATCATGTTTCATAATAGTATTAAAAACTAGCATCAGTGAGTTACACGTCTCATTTAAAAAGGCTGAATCACTGGCTGGCAAATTAAGGGCATTATGTCCTGTGTGGAACAATTTGCTTTGGCTGGTTGATTAGGATTTTATATTTTAGCCCTATACCAGATCGGTTTTTAATTTCGATCAATCCAACTCTAATATCAACTCTAATCCAACTCTAATAACTTGAATAACACAATCATTCACTCATATATTTTCTAGTTTTTGCTTGTTTTGATAATGATAAAGAATTTAACAAATAAAAATGCCTTTCAAAGACAGGGCTTTTGTTCACAGTCAAAAATATACAAAATTCCAGTTATAAGTCCTAAGGATGCAATGTATAATGTGATAAAAATGATTAACATTACTCTCTGTTATACATGAATATTATTAAGAGGGTAAATCCTATGGTTTTCACCAGACAAAAAAGTTTGTTTATTTCTTTATTACTGTGTCTGTATGAGACAATGAATGTTCACTTAACTTGTGAATAATCACTTCACTGTCATAATCACTGCACGATGTGTGTAGGTCAAGCCAGTAAGCTGTACTCATTAAACTTATGCAGTGCTCTCTGTCAATTATATCTTAATACAACTGGAAGAAAACCCTAAAAAACAAAGAACAAAAACAGGGCTTTCTTTCTTAAGCTACTGATAAAATTTGTTTGTTTCTTTATTTGCGATTCTGACTACATTATACCCATACAACTAATGATGTTTGTGGAGTTCCCCACTGAATCATTCATTGAACATATATTAATTATGCACAACTGGAAGAAAACCCTAAAAAACAAAGAACAAAAACAGGGCTTTCGTTCTTTGATACAATTTCGTTTGTTTGTTTGTTTGTGATTCTGACTACATTATACCCATACAACTAATTGATACAATTTTTTTGTTTGTTTGTTTGTGATTCTGTCTACATTATACCCATATAACTAATGATTCTTGTGGATTCCCCCCTGAATCATTCATTGAACATATATTAATTATGCCAGAAATATATGCCAGGAATTGTGTTAGGTCCAGGAGGATAAAATGATGGACAAAATAAACATACTTTTAAAATAATTCTTATGGTCTAAAGTAAACAATTGACAAACTTTTCCTGTAAAGGGTCAGGAATTTGGGACTCTGGAGACAATACAGCTTCCATCCTAACTGCTGAGCTCTGCTGTTGTAGTGCAAGGGCGGCAGTGGGTGATACTCACAGTAGGAAGCATGTCTGTGTTCCAGCAAAGCTTTGCAGAAACAGGCAAGGGACTGGATTTGGACCTCGAGCTGTAGTTTTCCAACCCCTGGTCTAGGGGGAAAGCTGCATACTTATCAAATAATCAGGCAGATTATTTGCAAAGGTAGGTTTGCAGACTGTAAAACCACATTTGGCCAAGGGCCATGGATGAGAGCTGCATTTGATGGTCAGCATGAACAACAGATGGCTTCCATGTGGACTTAACAGTCAGAGAGGTCTTTCCCAGGAGAAGGGACAATTGAGCTGCCACTGCAATGATGGAGTAGAAGTTTATTTGGCAAAAAGCCAGAAGAGGGAAATGTGCTCCGTGCAGAAGGGATAAGATATGCAACAGCTTTGTCATCCAAAGGTGTTTTAGCTTTAGGAAGTGAAGGAAGGCCATAGTGTCTGGAACATTGTGAATGTGAGGGCCTGAGGTGAAAGATAGAGAGGTGGGCAAAGCTTTTCAGATGACTGCATGGAGAACTATTCCAAGGCCATCGGTGCTTTAGAGTTGTTATTGTTGTTCAGTCATTAAGTCATGTCTGACTCTTTGCAACCCCATGGACTGCAACAAGCCAGACTTCCCTGTCCTTCACTGTCTTCTGAAGTTTGCTCAAACTTGTGTCCATGGACTCAGTGGTGCCATCCAACCACCTCTTCCTCTGCTGCCTTCAATCTTTCTCAGCATCAGGGTCTTTTCCAGTGAGTTGGCTTTTCGCGTCAGGTGGCCAAAGTATTGAGGCTTCAGCTTCAACATCAGTCCTTCCAGTGAATATTCAGGGTTAATTTGCTTTAGGATTGACTTGTTTGGTCTCCTTGCAGTACAACGGACTCTCGAGAGTCTTCTGCAATTAGGTGCTTCTGAGCTCCCGCTTGTAAATCTGAACTGGGAACCCAAAGCTTAGTTGTTGCCCCCAAACCCAGGGCAAGGCTGTGTGATTCTGTCATATGTCTCCTGAAAGTGTAAACTTGACTTTTCCTGACCCTACTGCTCCAAACTCAGTGGAGTGGGCCCAGGGATGGAAACAGTCTGGGATAAAGAAGAGGTGCTGGGATAGAAGGTGCAATACAAAGACTTGGTTGGAGTCTCAGCTCCTGTTAATGTGATCTCCACATTAACATGGTCATGATGTAACAAATTTATAGAGCACCCAGCTCTGTGGGTTTTACATGGGATTCTGAGAAGTTCCTAGGTTATGCAGAGGTGCTTTGGAAGACCCAGGAAGATGAGGGGGAGACCCAGTGGGCTGCCAGGGCTTTAAATCAATCTGTTCCATGTGATCTCTGAAAAAACAGACTTAAATACTGAATGATATTCCAATTTAATAAACGTGTCTGAAGGTAGAAAAAAAATTGAACTCTATTGCATCATTGCCTCTTACCGTCTAAGGGGAGGAAATCGAGGTCCCATAAGGTTACACAGTTGGCTCCTTAAGAGCTGACCCTTAGGCTGCTCTCTTTCCTCTTTCGTGTGACTCCAGGCCTGTCCCTCAGCCTGGCTAACATTTCTCCCAGCAACAAATTCTTTATCTGGGAATGACTGTTGTAAGACACACTGCCAAGAGGGTGGAGTAGAGGACAACTTTCAAACTGCCTTTGTTAGCCTGGAAGCAACATGAATAGGAAGGGATGTTCATGAAATTTAGGTGCTTTGAGGGCTTGGATGCCTCATCAAACCCAAGAAACAGGACCAGAGATGCTTGGAGTCGCAGGAAGCTCCATAGAAAATTAGAGGTGATGTATGGTCTGTGGTATTCTTCCCCGGTGGCTCAGAGGGTAAAGTGTCTGCCTGCAGTGTGGGAGACCTGGGTTCTATCCCTGGGTTGGGAAGATCCCCTGGAGAAGGAAATGGCACCCCACTCCAGTATTCTTGCCTGGAAAATCCCATGGACGGAGAAGCCTGGTGGGCTACAGTCCATGGGGTCGCAAAGAGTCGAACATGACTGAGCGGCTTCACTATGGTCTGTGGTAGCTCCCCAGGTGATGCTAGTGGTAAAGAACCCTCCTGCCAATGCAGGAGATGTAAGAGATGCAGGTTTAATCTCTGGGTTGAGAAGATGCCCTGGAGGAGGAAATGGCAACCCCCTCCAGTATTCTTGCCTGGAGAATCCCATGCACAGAGGAGCCTGGTGGGCTACTGTCCATGGGGTTGCAAAGAGTCAGACACGACTGAGTATATGAGCACTTTACTTACTTTACTTAACTTATGGTCCATGGTGAGAGGCAACTGAGTGATGGGAAAAGAAGGGAACCAGCCCTCCCTGGGAAACGGAACAGAGACTGGGAAAGAATTTCTTAGGCAGTCATTGACTGCAGTGGCACCTTGTGGAAAATCCTGAGCCTCTGTGGGCTGGGTCCTGTGTTATAGACCCTGAACCTGGCCTCTGAAATAGCCAGCCTTCTTCGCAAGGCTGTGGTCCTGTCCAAGTAGCCAGCTGGGTACCTGGAGCAACTCGGTGAGCTCCGAACTGTACACTGTAGTTGGGAAATGGAAACAGGACTGCCCCATTGTACCTTACTCAACAATGGTTTCCTGATTCCTACTCACAAGTGTGGTCCTGTGGTTCAATGTTCAAACTGGAAAATTCCCATCATTTTTAAAGGAGGAGAAATTCTACTGAAATCAGTAGGATTCCATTCTTCTCTGTCTCCTCACTCTATTGGTTTCTTGTCACCCCACATTATAGGTGGCATTCTCATCAAGATTTTGCCCATAGCTTCCTCTGGATTTAGTATATTGCTTCCAGATCTACACCTTATGCTACACAGACCTGCAAAGTCGTGTCTCTACTTCTGAATGTCAGCTTCAGGTAGACCCTGGTGAACAGAAGATCAGACTCCCATTCCTGAGGTTGGGGATCAACTGCCCTAAACCTGGTGGGTTCCAATTTGGAAAGGCACTAAATCTAAGGACAGTTCCCTCTGTCTGGGCCTCTTGACCCCCACTGGCAAATGTCTCATTGAAAAGGAGCAGACAGCTCTGACTTTTCCAAGTCCTGTTAGCCAGAAACTGCCTTAAAGCAGGGATCATCAAAGTACACAGGTGGCCCAGTGATTTTAGCTGCTTGGCACTTCAAATTGCTGCAGACTTATTTTCCAGTTCTTCAACTGAGCATATGGGAGACAAACAGAAGATGTCCTAATAGCCTGTCATTAAAATCTCTGTCTGTGTGAGCTCACAAAGCCCCTTGTCTCTATTTCAGGCTGGGATTCTGTGTTTCGGCTTTGCTGTTGGCAGCGAGACAGAGTTAGGTCCCTGCAGCTGGTCCTCAAATGTGCTGTACTCTTTTCTCTTGGTTGGGGAATTGAACTGGATTGTCATGATAAAAAGCATCTGGTATTTGAACTCCCACATGGCAATATTATAAAATATCTGTCTGTCAAATTTTATGCAGTTGATTATACATTTATCCATTACTCCCCCACTGCTTTCAAGAAAGGGTTAAAAAAAAATCCATTTGATTGAATTTTAAAATAATCAACCATGTGGGTGTCCTTTTTAAATTTATGAGACTAATTTCAAATATTAAAGCTTTAGAATAAGGAGAATAAAGACCCTAGTCTGCAGAAAGGAAGAAAAGCATAATGAGAACTGCAGTTTAGAAGAATTTTTAAACTGCTACTAATGGGAAAAGTGAAATGAGGCAAGTGGGGATAAAAAGCTTGTTTTTGAGACTGATCTTTAAAGAGACTTCTAATGACTATAGAAATGTGTATTCCAGAGACAAGAGAAGTGGATTTATTAATTGTGTAATAATCTATCCTTTTCTATCAGCATCAAACACTAATGTGATATCGGAGATTCATATTCTATCATACCAGAAATAATTTCATTATGTTACATTTTTTATTTTTTAAGTTTTTTTCTGAGATTTTTTTTTGATGTGGGCCATTTTAAAAGTCTTCCTTGAATTTATTACAATATTCAGATCAGATCAGATCAGTCGCTCAGTCGTGTCCAACTCTTTGCGACCCCATGAATCGCAGCACGCCAGGCCTCCCTGTCCATCACCAACTCCCAGAGTTCATTTAGACTCATGTCCATTGAGTCAGTGATGCCATCCATCCATCTCATCCTCTGTAATCCCCTTCTCCTCTTGCCCTCAATCCCTCCCAGAATCAGAGTCTTTTCCAATGAGTCAGCTCTTCGCATGAGGTGGCCAAAGTACTGGAGTTTCAGCTTTAGCATCATTCCTTCCAAAGAAATCCCAGGGCTGATCTTCTTTAGAATGGACTGGTTGGATCTCCTTGCAGTCCAAGGGACTCTCAAGAGTCTTCTCCAACACCACAGTTCAAAACCATCAATTCTTCAGTGCTCAGCCTTCTTCACAGTCCAACTCTCACATCCATACGTGACCATAGGAAAAACCACATTGCTCCTGGTATATGTTTTGGTTTTTTGGCCACAGGCATGTGGGATCTTCGTTCCCTGACCAGGCATTGAACCCACACTCCCTGCTTTAGAAGACGAAGTCTTAACCCCTGGACCACCAGGGAAGTCCCTGTATGTGGCTTTCAGATGCAAGAAAGTGTTATGCTGTAGGGAAGGAAGTTCACTAGGGGTCTGTTGATGGTTCTCAGTCAAGATGCAACATGGACCAGAGCACAGAGCCCTGAATTTTTTCTTAATGACATTTAAAAACTAGACACTGTTTACCAAGTACTTTGCATGCATTCTCAAAATCTTATATATGAGCATCCTCTTTACGTGGAAAGGACTACTGAGGACCAGTCGCTAGTAGGAGTCAAGTTTCAGTAGCTCAGGAGAGTGGGTTTTTAATCTTCAGGGATTTTGCAAGTCAATTGTTAAATATAGCCATTATTATTATTTTTTAATTAGCTTACTTTGAAAGAAATCATAGTGAATAAGTCAATACTCAAGACTCATTAATTGCTATCTTACTACATTTTATTAATATTTAAAGAACATATATAACTATTGTAATTTCATGATGCAAAGATTATAGATTTCTGTGATAATGTGAATCTTTTCCACATTTGGTGAGGTCATCTTGTTGCTTGAAATAGACCACAATGGGAATATTACACCACGAAAGTCAGCAAATACTGTAAACAATAGCTTATACTATATACTATACTGGGCTTCCCTGGTGACTCAGTGGTAGAGACTCTGCCTGCAATGAGAAGGAAATGGCAACCCACTTCAGTATTCTTGCCTGGAGAATTCCATGGACCGAGGAGCCTGGTAGGCTACAGTCCATGGGGTTGCAAAGTCGGACACAACTGAGCAACTTCACTCACTCACTCATACAGTCCATAGGGTCGCGAAGAGTCGGACACAACTGAGCGACTTCCACCTTCACTTTCAAGCCAAACCGAATCAGGCGTATGTGAGTCTTTTCTCATTTATTTCCCCAAGATCTGTCATGGTCAACCCTCTGCTTCTTTCTCTTTCTAATGAAGTTTAACAAAGCAGAAGTTTAACAATGGCTTTTTAAATAAGCCATTCCTTTGCTCTTTTTAAAGGAATGTCATTTCCAGTCTAAACATGCTCTTTCAGTAATTCCCTACCATAGGAGCTAGCATTTAGAACAGGTGGGTGATCATTTTAACCTATGGCTTCTCCCTTATCATATAACAGTGATAAAATAATGCAAAGAGCTTTTATTTTTACTGAACTTTAAGTTTTATAACGTGCGCAACCACTGCTGTATCTGATCCTCATAATAGTGGTGAGATATGTAGGATAGATTTCATTTAACCGAAGAGGAAATTGAAGCTTGGGATGATTAAAGGATGTCTCAACAGTTATGGCCCTATTGCATTATAACCCAGTCTTACTTTCTGTCATCACAGCAACATACACGCTGTAGTAGAGATGTGAACAAAATCCCTCAGGTTTATTGAGCAAAGCAAGGCGATAAAGAAGGATTGTGGAGTTTGAATAAATTGAGCAGCAAAAAGCCCATCAGTTCCTCACTACAGAAATAAGAGCAATTGGAAAGGAGAGAAAAGACATTGGAAGTAAAAGTTTGTTGCTTTCAAGTGATTTTTCTTGCAGAAATAAAATTTTCAGCTAACTGTGGAAAATCCCATTAATTCTTGATTTAAATTCACATCACACATGAGTTGATTCTTTTATGATAGAAACAGTAGAGTGGAAAGTCATTGAGAAGGTAACAGGTATTAGGTCACATCTATGAGCAGTTACCATGTCCCAGATATTCCACTAGTGTTTTAAGTCCATCACACATTAACTCTCAGAATATTCCCGTGAGATACTCTCTATGATCATTCCAGTTTGTAGATGAGGAAACCAAGGCTTAAAGAGATTAAATATTTTGCCTATTATCAGTCAGATAGCAAGTCTCAAACCTTAGGTTTGAACCCAAGTTTACCTAACTCCAGAACTTGTACTTAAAATTCCTATGCTAATCTAGAAAGAAAGTGAATTGTTTGTTGCTTCTTCTGACTCCAGGGGTAGTGTGAGCTCAGATGTGGGCCCTGAGACATCTGTGTGGAGCTGTGTGTTGGGACCAGTTCAGTCTACAAGAGGAATGCAAGATTCACATAGGTTGGCTTTGTTTTCTCAGGCAAATGGCATCATCTTTGAGCCCCAGTTTCTTCATTATGGTATACACACTTTGGAGATGAATCACTGAGGTAAGATGTTGTTAGATGGCTTAGTACTGGAATGCTTGAGGTGCTTGAGAAATGCTACTGCATCCTTGCCCATTTTGATCTTATGTCATAGGAATGTTCACACCACGAAGGTTCAGGTAAGATACCCTACATGCAGAGTTGGACCTGGAGCCCCATACACCTCTGACAGTTGGTGGAGAGCTGCTCACATGCATGGAAATGGCATTGCATGGTGTGTATGTGGGATCATTCAGAGATAAAATTATGCATTTTTCTTCACCTCCTCCTCTAAGACCTCTGTGATTCCATTCTCCATGAAAACTTTCATAGCTATGGTCTGAATGCTATTGAAACTCAATATTTTTCACAATTATTTCTCCTTTCCCAAGGAATTTTCTTCTACTTCATCACTCAAACAGTAAAGAATCTGCCCGTGATGCCGGAGACACAAGTTCAATCCCTAGTTTGGGAAGACATCCTGGAGAAAGGAATGGCTACCCACTCCAGTATTTTTGCCTAGAGAATTCCATGGACAGAGGAGCCTGATGAGCTACAGCCCAGGGGGTTGCAAAGAATCAAACACAACTGAGCGACTAACATTTTTACTTTCATTGCCTCAAAATTAAAATTAAATCATCCTAGTGTGAAAGACAAATGAGTAGGAATTTAAATTAACAAGCTGAGATTCAGGTCACCTGGATTATTGCTTCATTTTCTTACTTGATCTTTTTGACCTTCAGCCTCCCCCAACATTCAGTTTCATTGTCCATGGAAATCCTTCTAAAACTCAAATATCATTTTGCTAATATTGCTTCATTGGCAGATGCTGTCTTCAAGATAAAGTCCAAACCACACAATCTTTAGAGCTTCAGTATCTCATCAAATCTCCTGTCTGGCTTCCTGACACTTTAATCACATCTATGATTCTCTTTACTTGCACTGAATTATTTGCAGTTTTGCTAATTCAATTCAGGTCTTTTCACATGTTATTTTCACCACTTTATTATTCTTCATACCAGAAAAGTATCACTGTATCCTGGATAAACCCAATCACAGTCCAATCAGTCTATTGAGTTGCTTCATGACTTCTAACAGACCATCTCGTGGTAAGTCCACTTCAAACCAGTCACATTTAACTCATCTTTGTTTAGAAACAGGAAATACATTTTCTTTGCAGAGAAGAGAAAAGCTGAGTAACCATGTGATTATTACAGATAAGCTACATTCCCAACTGCCCCCACCGAACAAAAAGAGAAAGGTAAAGGAAAAAATTTTAAAAAAAAGGAGGAAAAAGATTAACTTTATTATTTAGAGTAGTGAACCAAAATTTGTCTTCAGAATCCAGCATTTTCCTTTAAAAAAAAAATTTTTTTTAAGGTGGGCAGGCAGGGCAGTTCCGGACTTGTCTAGGCATATCTTACAAAATTGTGTGCTGTCATAGGTACAGCACACATCTCCCTGCTTCTTGGTCTATTTCTGGGTCTATTTCTTCCCATTCCCACAAAAGTAGTTTTCTGGGAATTGCTAATTTACTGAGAATGTTAAAGAAGACAGGACCTATGCCAATGACTGTCATTTTTTTTCAAATATAGTCGAGAATGGGCTAGAGAAGGTCTTTGATTGAATCCCATTACATACAACCTCCTGCTCTCTACAGACTATTTGTTGAAGGAGGCAGACCGCTCCAGGGGAAGCAGTCCTTGTGGGAGGATTGGGAACCCCATCAGAAAAACTACTTCACCTCGTTTCTGACTAGGATACTTCCTGCCCAGCCTGGAATCGGATATTGCCAAGACAGCTGCAGAAAAGAAAAAAAAAAAAAGAAGAAAAATCCAACTTTTCAAAAGTAAACTACTACTATTTAAATGAGTTTGATCAAGTAGTTGAATTTGGACAGAGATTGAGTTTCCTGTGTAGAAAAAGCAACATGATTGCACAATACAATGAGCAAGTCAGTTCCCAATGCCAAAGCACCTCCTGACTAAATTTACTAGCTCTGACTGGGTGGATCTGGGATACAGGCTGGGCATTAGTTACACCCAGATGCTGCAAATTCTTTTAGGAGTTCACCTGGATGACAGCACCACAGTAGTCAGGTTGGGGCAGAGTGAAATCTAAAATGCATTTAATTTCCTTTTGTATTTTTTAAACTAGTAAATAGTCAATTTTTATAGCACTTGTATTTGTGCTGATTATAGAAGCACAGCCTGATTTAACAGAAAAGTGGAAAACTCAAAAAAGCATTAATGAAAAAAGCCATCCAGAGACTTACCATTCAAAAATAATGAATTTAATAGTGACTTTAAAAAAATAATGTACTTTAATCCAGATGAGGAAGCATTCTTTTGGTACATATGAGAGAGAGAGAGAGAGAGATATATATATATATATATATATATATATATATATATATATATATATATATGTGATATATATACCTCTGGCATGTAGGATCTTAGTTCTCCAACTAGGGATCCAACTTGTGCCCCATGCACTGGAAGTATGGAGTCTTAACCACTGGACCACCAGGGAACTCTCAAAGAAAGATACATCTTACCATGCAATAACTGCCCTCCTATTCTAATATTTTGGGAGGCTAGCATTCATTCAATAAATAATCTTTAAGTTTCTACTATGCTAGATCTTGTACTAGCTATTGGGAAAATATAAAAGTTAAAGAAGACTTCAGCTTGAACTGCCTCATTTCTTTGTGAGTGAGTCCCAAAATACTCCTTACTGAAGACAAATTGTTCCAGATGCTAGAGATATAACAAGGAAAAAAAGGAAGACATCCCAGTTATGTAGAGTTAACATGCTGATTGGCCAGACAGAAGATAAACGCTAAACAAAGATATACTGTAATGTCAGGTCATGACTGGTTCTAGAGAGAAACACCAGGAGAGCAGAAAACGTGGAGGGTAAGTGGCATTTGAACAGAAACAGGGAGACGTGAGGGAGCAAAGCGCGCAGGCATCTGGGGAAAGGCATACGTAGCATGTTACAATCTGAAGAGAGAGAGACACACAAGCAATTCCTATGGAAGAAAGAGGAAGGCAAGGCGGTGGAAGCAAGAACATACTCACAACACAGCCCTGCAAGAGCAGCCCTTACCTGGTGCAGGAGGAAGAACTAGGGGGCAAGGGTCATGGCTGGAAAGTCAGTGGAAATCACATTATCATGAACTTGAATGTCAGAGATGAACTTACTGCCGTAAGAAGTTGGTCCACCATTTCTTCCATCTCCAGAATTCTGTGATCAACTTGTTCTCTGTTTTGATTAAATCCAATTAGAAACAGCATAAATCAGAAGTCTTCATTGTCAAGAACACATTGCAAAGAAGTTTTGAAGGTCAGCATCCTAAAGAAACACTCAAGTAATATTAGTCTTTTCCTGGATTCTTAAAAAAGCAATGAAAGAGAGCACATCACATATAGGACACCACAAAACCGCTTGCGTTTACAGAAATGTTTCTTTCTTCAGATGTCTCCTTCCCCACAGCCTCACACCACAGCAGTGGCTCTGTGCTGCCTCTCATGCTCCACGGAGGCTTCACAGAGATGTCATTCGCATCTGCCGCTTGCCTGTACCTCTTCACGGACGGCATCATTTTAAGTGACTGCCCTCTCAACCTGGCCATTTTCCACCTTGTGAAGTATAATCCTCTTTCACCATATTTTTTCCAAGACTGCTCTTTTCATTGTTTATTGGTTGGAGGTGGCTCAGATGGTAAAGAATCTGCCTGCAATGCGGGAGACCTGGGTTCGGTCCCTGAGTTGGGAAGATCTCCTGGAGAAGGGAGAGGCTACCCACTCCAGTATTCTTGGCCTGGAGAATTCCATGGACTCTACAGTCCATGGGGTCACAAAGAATTGGACACAACTGAGAGACTTTCACTTTGACATAGTTGATTTACAATGCTGTGTTAGTTTCAAGTGTTCAACAAAGTGATTCAAATATATATATATTCTTTTTCAGATTATTTTCCCTTATAGGTTATTACAAAATATTAAGTATAGTTCCTGAGAAGATAAGTCTAGTCAAAAATTTTTCTACTCCACTGAAGAAAAAATTTATCTTTACCAATTTTATATGTTGATAGAAATTTTTGCTCATAGCTTCGTCTAAAATATCTAACTAATAAGACATCTTGTCCCTAGGATTATAATTCAACTTCTCAATAGCTACCACAATTTCTCTCCAACTTTGACTTGAAATGGAAAGGACCAGATAGCTCTGTTTTTATTGTGCCTTGCTCTAGCAGGCAGCCCATCAGGTGATTTACACTCTTTGCTTCATTTTGAAAGAGCTGTGAAGGCAGGACTTTGGGTCCCCAGTTCCTAATGGAAGGCTCTGAAGTATGATTCCCAGTTTACAATAGCCAGGACACGAAAGCAACCACAATGTCCATTGGTGGAGAAATCCCGTGTCCTTGACAGCCCTCCTTGAGGCTGGAAGGACACTGGAAAGTGGCTTTGATGGACTGCTCTGGTGGTGACTTGCAGGAGACAACATCCCTTGGAATGTCTTCTGCATAATTGTCAGCATAGCATTAGTGTCAGCATTTTGAAAAAAATCAGCAACAAAAAGTAACAATGTGGTTATCTTTAATAATGTTAACGAAATCAAATGAATTAGACATTTTAACCACAATATTTTAAGGCGAAGAACATCTATCAGGATCCTATAGCATGGGAGAAGGCAATGGCACCCCACTCCAGTACTCTTGCCTGGAAAATCCCATGGACAGAGGAGCCTGGTAGGCTGCAGTCCATGGGGTCGCTAAGAGTCGGACATGACTGAGCGACTTCACTTTCACTTTTCACTTTCATGCATTGGAGAAGGAAATGGCAACCCACTCCAGTGTTCTTGTCTGGAGAATCCCAGGGTCGGGGGAGCCTGGTGGGCTGCTGTCTCTGGGGTTGCACAGAGTCAGACACGACTGAAGCGACTTAGCAGCAGCAGCAGCAGCAGCATGGATGAAATGGTAAAGACCTCTAAGACCATCCTCTTGACCTGAATAGAGTCTCTCCTGGGTGTCTGAGGTTTGACTTTCATTCCCAGTCTCTTAAATTGCCTTGCGATCCGGTCAAAATTCCTGAGTCTTCTGCCTCATTATTCTTCTGTCTCTACAATGAAACTTTTTTGTTTCTAAACCTTAAATAGCTTCATTGACTTTCTTATGATTATAAAAAAAATAAAGACTCATTATGGAAATTTGAAAACATATAAAACTCTAAAGAAATAATAAAAATACTACTGCCACCATAGATGACAATTGTTAACAATTTGGTGTGCTGGTGGAGGTGATGGAATTCCCACTGAGCTATCTCAAATACTAAAAGATAATGCTGTTAAAGTGCTGCACTCAATATGCCAGCAAATTTGGAAAACTCAGCAGTGGCCACAGGACTGGAAAAGGTCAGTTTTTATTCCAATCCCAAAGAAAGGCAATGCCAAAGAATGTTCAAACTACCACACAATTGCACTCATCTCACACGCTAGCAAAGTAATGCTCAAAATTCTCCAAGTAAGGCTTCAACAGTACGTGAACCAAGAACTTCCAGATTTAGAAGTTCAAGCTGGATTTAGAAAAGACAGAGGAACCAGAGACCAAATTGCCAACATCCACTGGATCATAGAAAAAGCAAGAGAGTTCCAGAACAACATCTACTTCTGCCTTATTGACTATGCCAAAGGCTATGACTGTGTGGATCACAACAAACTGTGGGCAATTCTTCAAGAGATGGGAAAGCCAGACCACCTTACCTGCCTCCAGAAAAATCTGTATGCAGGTCAAGAGGCAACAGTTAGAACTGGGCATGAAACAACGGACTGGTTCCAAATTGGGAAAGGAATATGTCAAGGCTGTATATTGTCACCCTGCTTATTTAACTTCTATGCAGAGTACATCATGAGAAACGCTGGGCTGAATGAAGCATAAGCTGGAATCAAGATTGCCGGGAGAAATATCAATAATCTCAGATATGCAGATGACACCACCCTTATGTCAGAAAGTGAAGAGGAACTACAGAGCCTCTTGCTGACAGTCAAAGAGGAAAGTGAAAAACTGTCTTAAAACTCAGCATTCAAAAAACGAAGATCATGGCATCCAATCCCATCACTTCATGGCAAATAGATGGGGAAACAATGGAAACAGTGACAGACTTTATCTTTTTGGGCTCCAAAATCACTGCAGATGGTGACAACAGCCATGAAATTAAAAGACGCTCACTCCTTGGAAGAAAAGCTTTGACAAACCTAGACAGCATATTCAAAAGCAGAGACATTACTTTACCGACAAAGGTCCATCTAGTCAAAGTTATGGTTTTTCCATGGCTGTGAGAGTTGGACCATAAAGAAAGCTGAGCACTGAAGAATTGATGCTTTTGAACTGTGGTGTTAGAGAAGACTCTTGAGAGGCCCTTGGACTGCAAGGAGATACAACCAGTCCATCCTAAAAGAAACAGTCCTGAATATTCATTGGAAGGACTAATGCTGAAGCTGAAGCTCCAACACTTTGGCCACCTGATGTGAAGAACTGACTCATTTGAAAAGACCCTGATGCTGGGAAAGATTGAAGGCGGGAGAAGAAGGGGACGACAGAGGATGAGATGGTTGGATGGCATCACTGACTCGATGGACATGCATTTCAGCACGCTCCGGGAGTTGGTGGTGGACGGGGAGGCCTGGCGTGCCGAGTGACTGAGCTGAACTTATGCCCCATTTAAGAAAATACGTGTGTGTGTGTGGGGGGTGGTGGTAAATATAGATATACCTTTTTGTAATCGCTAATATTTTTCCATGTCAATAAAATATCTGCGTGATATTTATTTTTCTCTTTAAAATATGTTATGATAAAATATCTTTGAAATTAAAAATTAGTGTGTGTTCATTGTAATGAGTGAGACAATCCAAAGAGATGAAAATAAATAATCTCCTTTAGTTTCTTTATTCCTTGTCTTCTGAATCACAGCAATTAAAAGTAAATAAATCCTGGACTTCCAGTTCTGTAGAAACTGGAAGAAATAGAAAATTGATATAGAAACTTTCCATCCCTTCCAAAATAAAATAAGAATCTCAGCCTCTGAAAGACAGGAAGTCCCTCTCTCTCTCTCTCTCCAAAAATAGCTGTTGAGCTTTCAATAACTTTGCAGCTGATATACATACACATATACACACACACATATATGTATATGGGGATTCCCTGGTGGCTCAGAGGTAAAGAATCTGCCTGTAATATAGGAGATGCCGGAGATGTGGGTTCAATTTGATACTGTGGTGGAGGAAATGTCAACCCACTCCAGTATTCTTGCCTGGAAAATTCCATAGACAGAGGAGACTGGTAGGTCTAATCCATGGGGGTCACAAAGAGCCAGACAACCGTAGTGACTAAGCACACATACTTATCTATATCTATATCTATATCTATCTATATATATATATATAACTGTCAATAGCTGTTGAGCTATCAATAACTTTACACCCAATACCAAAGAAATTGGCTCCCTGGGGTCAAACGATGAAGGTTTGCTAAGGCTTACAATTTGATACATGTAGTATCACTCAAGAAATTTGTTGCCCTCAAGTTAAGAATAATAAACGTCCTTTAATTTAAATAACTGATAATTGGATTTGTTACAGCCTTCATTTTATTTTTGTTAAAGATTTCTTTTTATGTGGACCATTTCTAAATTCTCTATTGACTTTGTTACAGTTGTGCTTCTGCTTCATGTTTTGGTTGTTTGCCCACTAAGCATGTGGAATCTCAGCTCCTCTACCAAGGATCGAACCTGCACCACCTGTGTAGGAAGGGGAAGGCTCAATCACTGAACAACCAGGGAAGTCCCCTTCATTTTATTTATAGACACATTTATGTATGTATGTGCCTGTACATAATACGTATGCCTTTAGAAATACAAACGTTTGAATGCTATGTTTTTCTCCAGCTTTGTGCTTAATGAGGCTTCCCTGGTGGCTCAGACAGTAAAGAACATGCCCACAGTGTAGAAGACCCAGGTTTGATCCCTGGGTCGGGAAGATTTTTCTGTGTTTTTCTCCAGCTTTACTGAAGTACAATTGACAAGTGAAAATGAGCATATTTAGGCTGAAAAAAAAAAAAAAAAGAAAGAAAAGAAAAAAACCAAAAAAAATAAATCCTTGAAAATGAAGTTTCTGGAGGAGCTGCCCAAACAAGTCAAATAGTGACAATCGGTTATCTGAGTATGGGGTATCCGGGGCATCCAAATCCATTTAGTTACCTTCAGTGGCTTTTAGAATGTTAGTTTTCAAATCTATCTTGAGTATGGGATTAGGTCAAGTTGTAGTACCACACAGCTCATCACTCTTAACAAAATTTAGCCATTATTCTTCAGGTCATAACAAGACTTTCTTTCATTTCCAGAATTCTGAAAAAAGGTGATTTTGACAGCTTTTGACAATATTCTCATAGCTTTTCTGAAGAAGTGGATTCTTAAGCTCCTTACTCCACCAAAACTGTGGTCAGAAGCCTTCAGTAATATTTTAATAAAAATTGTTAAGATATTTTTTTCAGAATACAGCTGTGTTCCAAAAATTTCAGTATGGGGTGCTTTTCTATTTGTTACTTTAAATAATTTATATTCATTATTGAACGTGGGCTTTTTAGGGGGAAGTGCTTCAGATTCTCCACGTATATGCTGTCTTGATATCTTTATTTTAGTGTTATTGTATTAAGGAAAAACTGTGACTTAGTCTTTCCTTTCGTGTGTTTATTGAAGTTTTCCCTGTGAACACTTCTATGAATAAATAACTTGCTGCACATATCTCTGGAAAAACAATTGTATATTTTTTGTGTATAAATATGGTGACATCGAAATATCAGTCTATGCAATAGATAGTCTTATTAGCCTCATTTTACAGAAGACATTCAGGCACAGATGCAGTGCTGATATCACTTGCCAGAGTCATATATTAGAGAATAGAGGAGACAGGATTCAAGAGGAGGCATTTCAATTTCTGAGCCACTGTTTTATCTGCTACTACATGCTCAGTAAATATTTTTGAATGAATGAGTGATGGGACTTGAAATGGCCAAAAATGGTATGAAAAACTGCTTCGCTCACATTTGGAAAAATGCAGATCAAAACTGGGGTAGATAAGAATTTACATATCAAATTAACTTGATTTTGAAGAAGAGTCTGATATTGAGGATGTAGGTCCATTCAGGACTCAGATGTTTTACTGATCAGAATATAATTTGTTACTATTTTTTTGGATAAGCAATCCCTGTCAAATTAAAATTTCATATAGGGCAAAAAATACAATGTACAATGTCAAGAATCAGACTATGGAAAATATTTGCCACGTTGTTATATATCTGAAAGTGAAAGTGTTAGTCCCTCAGTCCTGTCTGACTCTTTATGACATCACGGACTGTAGCCCACTAGGCTCCTCTGTCCATGGGATTCTCCAGGCAAGAATACTGGAGTGGGTTGCTATTCCCTGCTCTAGCAGATCTTTCTCACCCAGTGATCGGACCCAGGTCTCCTGCATTGCAGGTGGACTCTTTACTGTCTGAGCCACCAGAGAAGCCCAGTGTATATCTAAACATTACTAACTTGTAACCTTTCTGAAAGTGATAGTCGCTCAGTTGTGTCTGACTCTTTGTGACCCCATGGACTGTAGCCCGCCAGGCTCCTCTGTCCATGGGTATTTTCCAGGCAAAAATGCTGCAGTGGGGAGCAGTTCCCTTCTCCAGAGGATCTTCCCAACAAAGGGATCAAACAGGTTGCCCACATTGCAGGCAGATTCTTTACCATCTGAGCCACCAGAGTACCAAAAATAAGAATGTAATATATTTGGGTGCTGTTCTCGCAGGCTGAGAGTGTGCTTGATGGAAGGCGGAAGATCCATTTGATTTGCTCATCTATGTTCTGCTAATGTCAGTATATATGTTTTACTGTTTATGCAATCAAGTATATTTATAGCTTTCTTTGTGAGTCTAGGCTTCCTGTCTTCCTTAAGAAAATCTTTCTCACCTAACATTTATACACATGACTTAAATGTTCCTCTGCTGGAATATTGATCTTCCCTGGGCAATTCTGGCTTCTCAGACCTTCTGACTTGAACTGAAATCTACAATATTTGCACTCTGGGTCTCAGGCTTTCCAACCACACCACCTGCTTTCCTGGGTCTCCAACTTACAGTCAGCAGGTAATGGGACTTCCAAGCCCCCATCATCCCCTGAGCCAATGCTTTACAATAAATCTGTCTCTCTCTATATATCTCCTATTGGTTCTGTTTCTCTGAGGGCCCTGACGAGTACAGTGACCTACTACATTTCCAGGAATTTATGAGAGCTTTTCAAAGTCCCCTATAGACATCTTATTCCTGTTTTTTCCTTTTAAGATTTTGGTCAGCCTTTGTCAGTTCCAACTGGAAATTCTGTCTCAGGCAGCTGCAATGGACAATTGCCACTTTTTTTTTTTCTCCAATCAATGAACTACAAATAAGGCTATTCAGACACAGCAGCTAAATCAGGCCAATTAAAGATAAATTCTGAAAATGAAGTTTTTCAACAAGCTGCCCAACAGGTCAAATAGTGATGATTATCGATTACCTGGGTATGGACTGTCTGGGGCACGCCAAACCCATTCAGGTACCTACAATGGCTTTTAGGATGTTGGTTTTCAAATCTATCCTGAGTATGGTATTAGGTCAAGATGTAATGCCACACAACTCATCGTTCTTACCAAAATCTAGCCATTTTTCTTCAGATTGTAACAAGACTTTCTTTCACTTCCAGAATTCTGCAAAAAGGTGATTTTGACAGTTTTTGACAATATTCTCATTGCTTTTCTGAAGAAGTGGATTCTTAAGCTCCTTACTCCACCATTCCTGTGGTCAGAAGCCTTCAGTAATATTTTAATAAAAATTGTTAAAACATTTTTTTTTCTGGGTACATTTTACCTGTGTCCCAAATCTTTCAGTATGGGGTGCTTTTCTATTTGTTACTTTAAATGATTTATATCCATTATTGAACCTGGACTTATTGGGGGGAAGTGTTTCAGATTTTCCGTGTATATACTCTCTCGATTCTTTAGTTTTATTGTATTAAGGAAAAACTGTGACTTTTTTGGTCTTTCCTCTTGTGCATTATTAAGGTTTTATTTGTGGACAGTTCTATGAATAACTTTTGCACATGTCTCTGGAAAACCAATTGTATGCTTTTTTGTGTGTATAAATAGGATGACATCAATATCATCAATTGAATAATACTATCAGTGTGCGCTCAGTCGCATCTGAATCTTTGTGGCACCATGTACTGTAGCCTGCTAGGCTCCTCTGTCCATGGAATTTTCCAAACCAGAATACTGGAGTGGGTTGCCACTTCCTACTGCAGAGGATCTTCCCGACCCAGGAACTGAACTCACATCTCTTGCGTCTCCTGCATTGGCAGGCGGGTTCTTTACCACTAGTGCCAACTGGGAAGCCCAATACTATCAGAATATTAGTCAAAGACTGTACATTGTTGACTACATAATACAAGGGCTTCCCAGATAGCTCAGTGGAAAAGAATCCCCATGCCAATGCAGGAGATGCAGGTTTTATCCCTAGGCCAGGAAGATCCCCTGGAGAAAGAAGTGGCAACCCATTCCAGTATTCTTGCCTGGGAAATCCCATGGAGAGAGGAAACTGGTGAGCTACAGTCCATGGGGTCACAGGGCTGAACATGACTGAATGTTCAACAATAGCAACAAAATATAAACTTCTCATTTAATTCATAATATAAAAATTTGCTTAACTTTATAGAAAAATTTTCTTTCTGTTTAATACATAAACATGGTAAAAGTTTGTGTCTACCTGAGACATTTTCTTTCATAAGAAGCTCTTGTACTTTTATGTTTCCTGCTTTGTCCCTTAGGGAGTCTCCTTCATGTAATGTGCATCTAATATTACTATTGCCACGCTTGCTTTCTTAATTGTATTGGTCAGGCACGCGTTTGTAAACCCTTTATTTCCACTCTATTTTGTTCATAGTTTTCTTTTGCCAAAGTTTTAACCTATTTTGCTGATAGATTTATGGCTCTTTCAATCATTTTTTTATAACAATGTCATCAAAGAGATGCATATTAAGTAACAAAAAAATAAATAAATCTTTAGGTCTTCATAAAGCACCAGAGAAAACCAAGTCCTGGACTTGCTATCTCATGATTTTTATATGAATTGAACTCTATTGCCAAATTTAAAATAACCTCAAGTAGAATGGATTGCAAATTCAAGAAATTAGTGGCCTGCAAAAAAATAGAGCAGTTGGAATGCCTTTCTTAAGCTGCTCAGATCAGATCAGTTGCTCAGTTGTGTCCAACTCTTTGCGACCCCATGAATCGCAGCACGCCAGGCCTCCTTGTCCATCACCAACTCCCGGAGTTCACCCAGACTCACGTCCATCGAGTCAGTGATGCCATCCAGCCATCTCATCCTCTGTAATCCCCTTCTCCTCCTGCCCCCAATCTCTCCCAGCATCAGAGTCTTTTCCAATGAGTCAACTCTTTGCGTGAGGTGGCCAAAGTACTGGACTTTCAGCTTTAGCATCATTCCTTCCAAAGAAATCCCAGGGCTGATCTCCTTCAGAATGGACTGGTTGGATCTCCTTGCAGTCCAAGGGACTCTCAAGAGTCTTCTCCAACACCACAGTTCAAAAGCATCAATTCTTCAGTGCTCAGCCTTCTTCACAGTCCAACTCTCACATCCATACATGACCACAGGAAAAACTATAGCCTTGACTAGATGAACCTTTGTTGGCAAAGTAATGTCTCTGCTTTTGATTATGCTATCTAGGTTGGTCATAACTTTCCTTCCAAGGAGTAAGCGTCTTTTAATTTCATGGCTGCAGTCACCATCTGCAGTGATTTTGGAGCCCAGAAAAATGAAGTCGGACACTGTTTCCACTGTTTCCCCATCTATTTCCCATGAACTGATGGGACTGGATGCCATGATCTTCATTTTCTGAATGTTGAGCTTTAAGCCAACTTTTTCACTCTCCACTTTCACTTTCATCAAGAGGCTTTTGAGTTCCTCTTCACTTTCTGCCATAAGGGTGGTGTCATCTGCATACCTGAGGTTACTGATATTTCTCCCAGCAATCTTGATTCCAGCTTGTGTTTCTTCCAGTCCAGTGTTTCTCATGATGTACTCTGCATATAAGTTAAATAAACACGGTGACAATATACAGCCTTGACGAACTCCTTTTCCTATTTGGAACCAGTCTGTTGTTCCATGTCCAGTTCTAACTGTTGCTTCCTGACCTGCATACAAATTTCTCAAGAGGCAGATCAGGTGGTCTGATATTCCCATCTCTTTCAGAATTTTCCACAGTTTCTTGTGATCCACACAGTCAAAGGCTTTGGCAGAGTCAATAAAGCAGAAATAGATGCTTTTCTGGAACTCTCTTGCTTTTTCCATGATCCAGCGGATGTTGGCAATTTGATCTCTGATTCCTCTGCCTTTTCTAAAACCAGCTTGAACATCAGAAGTTCACGGTTCACATATTGCTGAAGCCTGGCTTGGAGAATTTTGAGCATTACTTTACTAGCCTGTGAGATGAGTGCAATTGTGCAGTAGTTTGAGCATTCTTTGGCATTGCCTTTCTTTGGGATTGGAATGAAAACTGACCTTTTCCAGTCCTCTAGCCACTGCTGAGTTGTCCAAATTTGCTGGCATACTGAGTGCAGCACTTTCACAGCATCATCTTTCAGGATTTGGAATAGCTCAACTGGAATTCCATCACCTCCACTAGTTTTGTTTGTAGTGATGCTTTCTAAGGCCCACTTGACTTCACATTCCAGGATGTCTGGCTCTAGGTCAGTGATCACACTTTCATGATTATCTGGGTCATGAAGATCTTTTTTGTACAGTTCTGTGTATTCTTGCCATCTCTTCTTAATATCTTCTGCTTCTGTTAGGTCCATACCATTTCTGTCCTTTATCGAGCCCATCTTTGCATGATATGTTCCTTTGGTATCTCTGATTTTCTTGAAGAGATCCCTAGTCTTTCCCATTCTGTTGTTTTCCTCTATTTCTTTGCATTGATCGCTGAAGAAGGCTTTCTTATCTCTTCTTGCTATTCTTTGGAACTCTGCATTCAGATGTTTATATCTTTCCTTTTCTCCTTTGCTTTTCGCTTCTCTTCCTTTCACAGCTATTTGTAAGGCCTCCCCAGTCAGCCATTTTACTTTTTTGCATTTCTTTTCCATGGGAATGGTCTTGATCCCTGTCTCCTGTACAATGTCACGAACCTCATTCCATAGTTCATCAGGCACTCTATCTATCAGATCTAGGCCCTTAAGTCTATTTCTCGCTTCCAGTGTATAATCATAAGGGATTTGATTTAGGTCATACCTGAATGGTCTAGTGGTTTTCTCTACTTTCTTCAATTTAAGTCTGAATTTGGCAATAGGAATTCATGATCTGAGCCACAGTCAGCTCCTGGTCTTGTTTTTGCTGACTGTGTAGAGCTTCTCCATCTTTGGCTGCAAAGAATATAATCAATCTGATTTTGATGTTGACCATCTGGTGATGTCCATGTATAGAGTCTTGTCTTGTGTTGTTGGAAGAGGGTGTTTGTTATGACCAGTGCATTTTCTTGGCAAAACTCTATTAGTCTTTGCCCTGCTTCATTCCATATTCCAAGGCCAAATTTGCCTGTTATTCCAGGTGTTTCTTGACTTCCTACTTTTGCATTCCAGTCCCCTATAATAAAAAGGACTTAAGCTGCCTGATGATATTAAAAATCACAAGTTTTTTTCTCAACGTGGTTGTTTTATTTAATGCCTGAAAAGTGATCTATTGAGAAAGCTTAAGTATTTTACAAAGATTATTTCATTTAATTTTCACAAAAAGCCCTCACATGAGCTGGTATTTATTAAATATTCAATAAATGTTAACCAGTTTTATTACTACTACTAATAGTCTATGATTAAGAGCATCCTGTGAAGAAGGTTGTCATTCTATGTGGAGAGGGTAAGTGACTTGATTTGGTTCACTGGTTAGTTAATTGCAGAATAATTCAAGTTTTGTTCATCTTATTCCAAACCCAATTTTTTCCCTTCCTTGTTTAGTAGCTTTACAAAGGAAAAAAAAATGTAAAACATTGAGAAGTCAATGAGTCCCATTTTGCACATAATCACTACAATTACTGAAGAATACTTCTATATAAAGGAAAATGCTTCTGATTGTTTATTTTGAATGAGTCTAAACGCTGCTTATTCACTCTTCTGACTGTGTATGTACTAATTCCCTGTGGTTATGACAGGACTTCTGTGTAGTATATTGTATTCTGACAATTCGCAGGACTTTTTTAAACAATGAACTCTTCCCAGAGAAAAGACAGTTATATCTATCACCCTAAGAATAAACACACACTCCTGGGATGGCAGCTACTATTTCCACCGCTTCCAGGAGCCTCCTTGCTCTTCTGGAGCTATCCTAGACGATGCTTCTCCAAAAAGCCAACTCACTTGCAAACCTTTTTTTTTTTTGGCTGCGCAGTGTGACATGTGGGGTCTTAGATCCCCTACCAGGAATGGAACATGTAGTGGAAGCGTGGAGTCCTAGCCACTGGACTTCTGGGGAAGCCCTCACTTGTAAATCTTGTATAAACCTTCCCTGAGATCTCAAGGTCACCCAAAATTTTATTGTTTCTCATTCTCCAAAATACTTTCCTCATGTTCACAGCAGAGACTTAAACTGATCCCCATTCTTCTACTCTCTCCAAACAAGAATTTCTCTTCCTTTCCACCCCAACCCTTGTCTAATTCCACTAGGCCTGATTTAATCACCCTTATTGGATAAGAATTTCTCTAACCTTTGAACCCACATCAATCACTGGAGTGTGCAAAAGTCCATATCATAGTTTTGTATTCTGTCACCCCAAATAGAGTGCTATCCTCACACACAGGAACTGTCATTATCTGTCATCCCACAAAAATTTGAATTACACACAGTAGTTTCAAAATAAAATTTAAGTTAAAAAATAAGTTGGAAGAGCTCTTGGCATAGTATGATGGTTAAGTTTAACACTGTTCTGTAGATTTGGGGTGGTTGTATTTTTGCACACACACACAAAAATTGGCTCATGTAGTTATAAAATGCAGTAGAAATTAACAAGAGGAAGAAAATTCATATAAATATTTTTTAAACATATACAAACTTCATTTAAGAATTTAAATATCATTAAACGTCAAATCAGAGCTTTGCCTCCTGACTAATCAGAGTGAAAAGGAGAACTGATACCATTTTCTTCAATTATATACAATTTCAACTCGGCCTTCTACTAATTCTGTGTTGATTATAAAAAATGAGGTATATCAACACCATGTTTAGTCACTCAGTTGTGTCTGACTCTTTGTAGCCCCATGGACTGTAGCCCACCAGGCTCCTCTATGCATGGGATTCTCCAAGAAAGAATACCAGAATGGGTTGCCATTTCATCTTCCAGGGGATCTTCCCAACCCAGGGATCAAACCTGTGTCGACTGCATCTCCTGTATTGGCAGGTAGATTCTTTACCACTGTGCCACCTGGGAAGCCCATAAAATTACTAACATATTTGTAATTAGTCTATGTAAGTGATTGGCTAACCATATAGATCAAGATATAAAGGAATATAGATATTTTAATAGAAAACACATCATATATACACACCTTCAAAATTATTATATAACTTAACCCAAGTTTCATTTTAAATTTTAATAGGTTTCTGCTTTCTAAACAACCTTAATCAATTGGCTTACAGTCCCAAAACTCTTGTAGTAAAGCCAGGACTTAAACTTCAGAATTCTTAGTTCTTTAGGAAAGTAGTAGAGACTGATTATTTGTGAACTCCTGGTGTGACGGCATTAGGAGGTGGGACCTTTGAGGGGTCCTGAAGGGAGACCCCTCAAGAACGGGATTAGTGTCCTTATAAAAAGACCCCAGAATGTTCCCTCAGCCTCCCCAGGTGTGAGGCCAGAGCAAGAAGACAGAGGGCTCTGAACTGGAAAACGGCTTCTCACCAGACACCAGAGCTGCAGGGGTCTTGGTTTTCAACTTCCTAGTCTCTAGAGCTGTGAGAAATAAATTTTTGTTGTTTATAAGCCATCCAGCTTATGGTATTGTATTATAGTAACCTCAAGAGACAGGCAGCCTGATGCAAAAATCTGATGTATGCAGGCTTATTGTAGACTTTTGTATTCATTATTATTTTAAAATATCTATCTATTTATGGGTGCACAGGGTCTTCGCTGGTGCATGAGGGCTTTCTCTAGTTGCAGCGAGCAGGGGCTGCTCTCTAGCTGCAGTGTGCGGGCTTCTCATTGCAATGGCTTCTCTTGTTGGGAAGCATGAGCTTTAGGGCGCTAGGGCCTCAGTAGGTGTTGTGTGTGGGCTTAGCTGCTTCTTGGCAGCTGGGGTCTTCCCTGATCAGGGATCAAACCCATGTTCCCTGCATTGGCAGGTGGATTCTCAGCTGCTGGACCACCGCAGAAGCCCTTTTATATTTATTATATCAAAGGAAGTCTTTATCTCTTTGCTTTCAGTTGACATGAAAACAGCCCATTCTACAGCCCATGTCACATCTACTTCTTTTCCTTTTGTGTTCTAACAGTAAGAGGAAATATGTACTATTGGTTTCTTTTCAACTGCTCATTTCCATCCATGTTTCTCTCTGTGTTTGTCCACATTATGTAACCACATTTGTAGATGTCTTCACTGTTTTGACAAGACTTTCTTTCTTTTCGTTCTTTTTTCAAAATTTCTAAATATACCGACATCTTTAAACAACACTATAAAATGATTTTATGTTAATAATTCTACCATTCCAATGTTCTTGAAACATTTGGGAAAATGCTTGGTTCTGTCATGCCTCCAGTTTTCCTCATTTAATCTCATACACAAAGAGTTTTGAACACCTGCTATGCGCCAATTACTGGTAGGAGACCATTTGTTTCAAACACACATGCTTTCCCATGGAAGAGCTTGGCATGTGCTTGTCTTGATGTTTCCAAAACCTTTATCACTGTGGAAATATCATTTGTTCTCAGCTCAGAGAGGTGCTGTGAAAATGCCTTGGTCAAAATATAAAAATCAAAGGTATTTTGTGCTGCTGCTGCTGCTGGGTGATTATAGGTAACTTGACCATCCTTGCCTGTTCACACTGCCTTTCTAGCTTCTGAAGATGCAGTTTCATTATATGCCTACACTGTCCCATGAGTTAGTGGCTGGAGGTCCTTTTGAGTGACAGAATCCTAGTTCTATAGCAATAGTTGGTCTGATCTGAAGAAACAAACTGTTGGAATTATTAGACTCAGCAATGATAAACCTGTGTGTAACTCTCCAGCAAGGACTGGCCCTTGAACTCACTTTTTATGTGCATTCTGCAGGTCAGATAGGGGATCTAGCAGTAACTAAAGAGCCAGTAGCTTGAAGAGGAGTTATTTAAGCAGCTCTCTTGACGCTACAACAATCTGGGACCCATCTGTGCTGACAATTGAAGAATTCCTTTAGTTAAAAGGAAGATTCTTTCCTTTGTTAAAATGGCAGCTAGTTTGGGATCATTAATTTATTACCTCCTCCCTCACTCCAGCATACTCAAAAGAGATAAATGATCCCAGTCCCATGTCTGGTGAGGAGTGTGTGCTAAGTTGCTTCAGTCACATCTGACTCTTTGTAATCCCATGGACCACAGCCTGCCAGGCTCCTCTGTCCATGGGACTCTCCAGGCAAGAATACTGGAGTGGGTTGCTATTTTCTCCTCCAGGGGATCTTCCAGACCAGGGTCCATGGGTCTCCTCATTGCAGGCAGATTCTTTACTGTCTGGTGAGGAGGGAGATGGTCAAATGCTAAGATGGGACCTAAGACCCCAGCAGCAGAGCAGAAATATTCCTGAAATATTGTGTGAAGATTCTTCAGATCTTGAAGTGATTAAATATCTAGTAACTACCTATTGTAAATATTTAAAGTAAATATAAGAATAATCAACAAATATATTTATAAAGTATAAAAAGCAGAGACATTACTTTGCCAACAAAGGTCCGTCTAGTCAAAACTATGGTTTTTCCAGTAGTCATGTATGGATGTGAGAGTTGAACTATAAAGAAAGCTGAGCGCTGAAGAATTGATGCTTGTGAACTCTGGTGTTGGAGAAGACTCTTGCGAGTCCCTTGGACTGCAAGGAGATACAATCAGTCCATCCTAAAGGATATCAGTCCTGAATATTCATTGGAAGGACTGATGCTGAAGCTGAAACTCCAATGCTTTGGCCACCTGATGCAAAGAACTGACTCACTAGAAAAGACCTTGATGCTGGGAAAGATTGAAGGCAGGAGGAGAAGGGGATGACAGAGGATGAGATGGTTGGATGGCATCACCCACTCAATGGACATGAGTTTGATCAAATTCCAGGACATGGTGATGGACAAGGAAGCCTGGCATGCTGCAGTCCATGGGGTCACAAAGAGTCAGACATGACTGAGCAACTGAACTGATAAATAAAAACTACTCATTTAGTTTATATTTTAAATTCTAAATTTAAATGAGGTTATAAGTGCTGTTATGTTTAGGACTCAAGAGCCATATATTTGTTTACAGTAATAATAATATTGATAAAGGGACTTTCCTGGTGGCTTTGTGGCTAAGGCTTCCATGCTGTCAAAGCAGGGGTCCTGGGTTCCATCCCTGGTCAGGGAAGTATATCCCACAACTAAGAGTCTGCAAGCTGCAACTAAGACCCAGCACAGGCAAATAAATAAATAAATATTTAATAATAATAATATTGATGAAAATGTGAAAGTAAAAATTACATAGAGTGAAAAAGAATCAGAAGAGTGCAGAGACTACATGCTTCAGAGAAATTATCCCAAAAGGTTCTTGATCACTTTATGTGTGGCTACTTATTTTTGTTGTTGCTGTTGTTTAGTCTCTCAGTGGTGTCTGACTCTTTGCAACCCCATAGAATAACCCACCAGGCTCCTCTGTCCATGGGATTCTCCAGGCAAGAATACTGGAGTGGGCTGACATTACCTTCTCTGCTAAGTCACTTCAGTCGTGTCCAACTCTGTGAGACTCCATAGACGGCAGCCCACCAGACTCCCCCATCCCTGGGATTCTCCAGGCAAGCACACTGGAGTGGGTTGCCATTTCCTTCTCCAATGCATGAAAGTGGAAAGTGAAAGTGAAGTCACTCAGTCATGTCTGACTCTTAGCGACCCCATGGACTGCAGCCTACCAGGCTCCTCTGTCCATGGGATTTTCCAGGCAAGAGTACTGGAGTGGGGTGCCATTGCCTTCTCCGTACCTTCTCTAGTGCCACTCATTTAACATTTTAAGTAAGTATTTTTACCATGTAAGTGTTTAAACGATGAGAGACATTTGTCGAGACCATCTTGAGAAATGCCGAGATGCTAAGAGCAGTTTTCTGTCTACACTAGCACTTTAGAAGGGTTTGGGTTCAGTTTTCCTTGCGAATGTACTGAAAGGAAGAAAGCTTCTAGGAAGCTGGACTGTCTCTGTGGAAAACTAGACATACTCCAGACAGATGGGCTTTGCTCTACATATAGAGCTGTCTCTCTGGGATTAATTTTTTAATGGGCTCTAGGACTTTTTGACAGTGTGAATTCTCATCTGTTGTTAATCACCATGCAGATTAATGTGTACTTTGACTTCAGTACCTATTTTTCATCTCTGTGAAAAACAACACAAGGGAACGTGGAGCATGAAGGATGGAGAAGGTGGAAAACACTTGGGAGGATTTCTGTGAATTTTTATAAAGTGAAAAAATAACGCTCCAAATGTTATTTTGAGTTATCTTGCATTTGTGTTGGTAAAGGTAGAATAAAATGAGCAGATAATTTTTAGAGCACGCATTTGTGCAGTTTGGTACATCCATGAAATAATGAATATAAGTGGAATTGCTGAGAAGTCATACACTGCACTGGAATTCTGCATTCACTCCTTGATTTTTCTCCATTCTGTAGAAAACTTCTTTATAATCAAACTGGGGCAGTACTTGGTTTGGTTGGTGGTGGTTTAGCTAAGTTATGTCTAACTCCTGTGACACTATGGACTATAGCCCTCCAGGGAACCTCTCTCCAGGGGATTTCCCAGGCAAGATTACTGGATCAGGTGGGCGTTTGGTCGTTTCATTTTAAAATTGGAATAAAGTGAGAAATCGCTTAAACATGACAAGCTCATGACTTGGAAAATGTGCTTTAAATTAATATATAGCAGCGTACATATCTTCACAACAGTTGATATCGGGACTAGAACCCGCTTGACAGACGTGTGTGGGTGTGTGCATGCGTACATGTTGCTTCCTTTGGATGTCAGGGTTTTTTGTGTAAATTATAGCCAACATTCATTATTAAGATCTTATTCAATATTAAGATCTTCAGTTTCAATTTCTTTAAAAGATATTTGGAATTTAAAGACAGGAGGAAAGCTATCTGGGAGTAGAAGTATTCTAGATTTTAAATTTTTCCTCATTCATTCACACTTAATAAGATTTTCTTTAATGAACTGCCTCTGGCAGGTTTTTTCCCAAAGCATTGAACTTAGTCTCATGAAAACAAATTTCCTTCCACATTCAACTTTTATCACTTTGAATACTTATTAAAATCAAGTTATTAGAATAACAAATAACTCTCCACAAACAACCTTGGAAGAGAAAAATCAAAACTCCCAAACTATCTTTTGGTGTGAAAAGCAATGTATTGGCATGAAGTGTTCTCTAACCTTCTTTGAAGTATCTGCCTGTCATTCTGGGAGATGGTCAAGTAAAGGTCACTTACAAGAGCTTTCTATCATATGTAAAACCATAATTGAAGAGGAATACATTCATTTTAAATATAGTTGGTAGAGCAAACTTTATAAACCACAATATCCTATCCTACCAACTGCAAAAGGGGAAAATACTTCCCTTCAAAGACTTTATTATTTCCTCTCCTATTAATTAAATGCTAATAATACTGAGTGGATAAAATCAAACATTTTGCAAAAGGGTATGACAAGGTGACTTAGCATGTTAATTTAGGAGACTATCCATCTAATGTAATCTTGAATAGGTAGATGGTGACTTATTACTAAATGTCAATTATATTATCTCTATAGATAGATTCATCTAAGAGCAGTGCTCATTTTTCATTAAACTATAAACTCTTATTAATGGGAAAGCATGACTCAAATACAAGGAGAGGTTGATATAATGATATGCTAAAAAAAAAAAAAAAAAAAAACCAACACTTAAATTGTGCTAACATCAAGTTAGGGTAAAAATGAGAAGAAATGCCCAGAGTGTTAGTGGAGAATAATTTGGTAACTCTTCCTTAAGGAAAATCTAGAAATGTTCATTAAAATGTCTATTTAAAATGTCTAATAAAAATGGATAATTAAAAATATTTAATTCTAAAAGTAGAGACAGACTAATATCTCATCGAGTTTTAGATCTGGCAAAACATCTGAACTTTACGGCTTGATATTCCCTCTCATGCTTTGTTGGTATTCCATTTAAATATTGTACAACTCCAGAATAATGCTAACTTTGTCATCACAAACACTATTGATATATAATAGTAGCAGAAATATAGGGAAAGAGGAGATAGATTAATTAAAATAAATATTACAACTTAAAAATCAAGAAAGAAATTTGTGTAGAGACTACATTCCTTGTTTCTGCAGTTGATTCCTCCTTCTGCTCACTCTATGCTCACTGGTATTCAGCCAGCTTCTCAAATGGCCAGAATTCATTGTCAGGTAGAGTAACACAAAACCTACTTTATGGAGGATCATGTTCAATAATTTAGAATCCGGCAGAGTCCAGAAGACAAAAAGTGTGTCACACAAAACAGTTACCCAGTGATGACAGAGCGTTGCTCCCAAACCCTGGATGTTTCTTCCATGATTCACCCAATAGTACAGGCTTCACAGAGCATCCTGAATCAGGCTCAGAATCCCACTTGTCACTGCCTCTACTTAGCTCTAAATGGCCAGCTAGTGCTGTCACTAGAACTGAAGCCCTAGACCATCCAGAGAGACTTTTCTTTCTTAGATTCCACTCAAAACTAGGAGGTTTTCCAGACACTTGCCATTGTCAGACAGCACACCAAATTTCCAGGACCCTCACACTTTGCGCAGAGGTGGTAGATGCTTTTTAAAATGTCTTTTATTGGAGTATATAGTTGATTTATAACTTGGTATTACTTTCAGGTGTACAGCAAAGTGATTCAGTTATATATATATATATTCTTTTTCAGATTTTTTCCATTATAGGTTATTACAAGATACTAAACATAGTTCACTGTGCTATACAGTAGGTCTTTGATGGTTATCTAATTTTAGAGAGGAATGTGTGTATCAGTTAATCTCAAACTCCTAATTTATTCCTCCCCTCATTTCCCCTTGGTGATTATAAGTTTGCTTTCTATGTTTGTGAGTCTGTTTTTGTTTGGTAAATAAATTCATTTGTATATTTTTTTTAGATCCCACATATAAGTGATATCATATGATATTTGTCTTTGATTTATCTCACTTGGTGTGCTAACCTCTAGGTCCATCTATGTTGTTGAAAAAGGCATTATTTCATTATTATTATGACTGAATAATAATCCATTTTGTGTGTATATATATACACCACATCCTTTTTTTTACAATTTATTTCATTGAAGTATAGTTGATTTTCAAGGTGTTAATTTCTTCTGTATGGCAATGTAATTCAGTTACACACACACACACACACACACACACACACACATATACTTTTTCATATTCTTTTCCATTATAGTTTATCACAGGATATTGAAAACAGCTCCTTGTACCACATTTTCTTTTTCCACTTATCTGCTGATAGACACTTAGGTTGCTTCTGTGTGTGCATGTGTTAGCCACTCAGTCATGTCTGACTCTTTGCGACCCCATGGGCTGTAGCTCACCAGGCTGCTCTGTCCATGGAATTCTCCAGGCAAGAATACTGGATGGGTTGCCATTCCCTTCTCCAGGGGATCTTCCTTACCCAGGGATCAGTCTCAGGTCTCTCCCATTGTGGTCTGAGCCACCAGGGAAGCCCAGGTTGCTTCTAGGTCTTGGTTATCGTGAGGGGTGGTAGCTGTTGGTCCTTCTTCCTTTTCTCCCCTGTCTGCTTCCAATGCAAAAGTGTTTCAACAAGGTGCCTAATATCCCTGCTATAATTTCCTATATACTTTCAGCATGATTTCACCAATTTAGAGTAAAAGTGTGACGGACTGTGAGATAGTGTCTCATAGCATCCCGTTTTAGAGACAACTCATCTGTAAATGAAGAGGGTGAACACACTAATGTTCTTGTCAGATGAAAGTAAACTTCTAGTGCCTTCTAACTGTAAGAATGGAGACGTACAAAAGCATTTGTCCGATCAGAAGCTGCATGCCAGGTGCAAGGGGCTTGTGGATTGTATTTTTTACATACATAGTTGATGTTTTCGGTCAAAGCGTGAATAGTGGTCGCTTTTGTGCAGAAGCTTTAACAGTCAGCCTGTAATTTGCCATTTTCTCTTTTTACTACCTCCTTTTATGGTAGCATATGAAAAGATGATTTACTGGCCTGGGTTACCTGAAAGGAAACTTTTCTATAAATGAAGGAAGGAAGGAGTGAGGAGGAAAGTGTTTCTCTAATGAGTTCAGAGGACTTGCTTCTTTGACCAATGAAGACTCAAGTGTGTGGATGTGCGGACGTTTCAGAGGTGTTTGAAGATTTAGCGTGCCACTAAAACTCTGAATACTCCCAGACTTTCCGAATTTATCACTGAGAGCCCATCTTACTCTTTATCAGTTATAATAATAATGTTCACATAAAAGATTAGACCTGGTTTTTATTTCAGTAAATGTTGTAATTCAACAGCTAACAGGCTCAATCTCAGAATGCATTTTTGATGATCTCAAAGCTGACGCTACATGAGTTATAGGAGTTTAGTAACATCGTCTGAGAATTCATGAGATTTGGCCTATACTTTGAAATAACTATTCAGGTTGTGAACTTCTTCACTTTCAGATACCCAAAGTTATCCAGAAACACCCATCCTACTCTGTCACTCCCCCAGTTCCTCAATTTCTTCAGAATTTTATTTTTTTACATTGCAGTAGTCAACCAGTTTTCCAGTGGCTAGCCAAACAATAAGAAGTTCATTTCCAAATGTGTACATGAAGGAGCATGGATTAAATAGTATGCACAGACATTTCTTATCCTTTCTCAGAAATCCTAAGGAGCTGAAAGAAAAGTAGGTTCATGCTTCAAATAATGAGTGAGCATTCCTTATGTGCCAAGACCTCTAAGATCTGTGTTCTTAAAGACAAACATGATGTTTCTCTAGGTCAATCCATAGAAAACATTTATTCTTCGTTGTGCTAATTATTTAAATATGATAATGTTTTCATTTTAGATGCAGGAAAACCAATGTCACAAAGCTGGACATGTAAATTCCAGTAGAGACTTGGATTCAACTTGTGTGTGGTTTTAAATTTGTTTCATCTGACAATTCAAGAATTTCCATGAACCTGCAACAAGCAAAGTAAATAAATAATCTAAATAAGGAATACACTTAGAATATAAGGAAATAGATTTAGAATACAGGGAACTATGTCTCCAGAGGGCTGTATAAGATATGTCAGTGTCTATATCTTTGCAGGCTTCAAAAGTCAACTTCTAGTCATAGTACCATGGCCATAATTTTGCTGGAGTTTTCCTACATCAATAAAAACTTACAAGGATGAACTTTCAATTTGATTTCTCTTGGTCAGATGTTCATTTCCCAAACACTTTAGTACTTCTTTATACTTTATAAGATTCATCCAATTTCCAATGAAATAACAATTTCAATGAATTTGTGAGCTGACATTTCCATCCATATGCTGAGATCTCATTTCTCCCTGACATTTAGATGTTCCTTTGAGGAGACTATATAAACAAGGCAATGGTTCGCAGCCTTAATCCAGGAAGGAAGGGAAAATACTCCAGTGAAGTAAAGGTCATTACCTTTAAGCTAAAATGTGTTATACTGAGCTTAATTTTGCAGAAATCTGTGGTTTTCAAAATGCCTTTCTACATTTCAGATAAAGCAACAAACCAGAGTAGAGAACCTGCCAAGCATCAGGTACTCTGCCAGGTAACGGCTTTGCTCACAGAACTGCATGCTGCAACTCCGATCCTCCTTCCCACTCCCTCACCGTCAAACTAGAAAATTCCCTTTGGTTACTGTGGGGAGTTTACAATGGGAAAGGCTGGAGCAGGGATACAAGTATAACTGGGAACAAATTATAATGGTTGGCATCAATGTAGTAATAATAAAAATAAATGGAAGGGGATAGATTCAAGAAATATTTAAGAGATAGAGATGATAGCCATTGGATTTATTCTGGAAATTTGTGTAAGAGGCAGGACTAAGTCTAGACTAAATCTCAGGTCAGTTTTGGTTTGCTTTTTAGAGTTTGCAAATGGGTTAAAAATTATGCCATTTCTTATTCATCTTTAGGCAGGATAAGTTTGAAGGACAGTCAAGAAGATATGCCTAGATAGCAGCTGGGCCACAATCAGGAGAGAAACTCCACTGGAAACACAACTTGGTGAGCAATTAACATGTAATCAAAGTGTATGGATCACCCCAGGGGAATCTCATGTATTGATCGTGAGGAGACATCAGAAAAGACTTCAGTGCCTATAAAAATTCCTGACACAGACATAGCTGTTAGATAGCAAGTTCATGAAATAATTAACTTACAAAAGGATGAATAGATGTGGAGAGAGATATAAATAGATATAGATAGATACCTATCTATCAAATAGATATAAATAGATATAAAAGCCAGTAATGATCATTCCATGTGTTATGAATAAAGTTCCATGGAAGTAAAATGAAATGTCACCTACAGTAATTCATTAAACTTTGCAATAAATACAGTGGATTAGGCATGGGAAATGTTATTTTTATTTTAATCACAAGATACTTGAGGCTAAGAAGGGTGCTTTTGTCCATGACTACAAGGATGCAATTCATAATGATAGAACCAGGAGTAAAACAAGTTTTTGAAAATATTAAATGAGGAGTTGTCAAAATGCAGGTTTTATGTGTTATGTTGGAATCAGAAGAGGGGATGAGGGTAGAGGAAGGAGAACTTGCTCCTTGAACTCTAATGCAAAATCACAAGAGTCTGAGGGCTGCTTTGCAAATTGAAACCATCTGAAGGAAGTGGAAGAGGATTAGGGAACAGTGGGCCTTTTCTGCGTTTCTCAAAGCCAGTTGTGCCCCTTTCTCTACCACCCAGCAGAGGCCCCAGAATGGACTCCTTTCCTGCTAGATTTACAAAGCCTTGGGTCTGTGTTCCGTCAGTGATAACACAAGATTTGCATTAATAATCCTGTTCCCCAAATGCATGACCCCAAATTCCTTTTAGATATTCAGGTTGTTGATGGAAATTTTGTGTGAAATTAAAATGCATTACAAAGCAAGCTCCCCTTTGCCCTCTAATATCAGAAAGCCTTTCTAGAGAGGTTTGCATTCTCTGAGTTGCTCTAATGGGTGTTTAATATGCCAGAAAGGCAAATATTCTCAATGCAAGTAATTATTCTTTTTTCATCCATCAAGTTGCAACTCATTTCCAAATGTTTCTTTGGCTTGTACATGTTTGTGCCTCTCTTCCCCTAGTTGAAGAATGTGTAAGATGAAGAAAAAGAAGCAATCTCTCTCTTGGTGTAATTAATCAGTCAGCCCCAGGGACCTCTAATGGGTAAGGTCATATGGGACTTTAAGGCATCTTTCTCTTCTGTTCTTGGTGGTCATTCAATTTTTATAAAGTGATCAGAACCAATGTTTCCATCCCAATGACTCTCAATGTGAAGTTATTGTGTTTTCAAAAGAGACAAAGATTGCCTTTCAGGAATCCTTAGGGAGAAAATTTCAAGCAAAAAATCAACCCAGTAATGTTAATTTCACAATAAACTGCCGCCCTGGATGGGGTGGGGTGGGGGAGAGGGCATTTAAAATGGAGCACTGTCACAGACACTGTTCTGAAGGTCCAGGCCAAGGGAGAAAATGCTCAGACTTAGGGGGCCATTCCCACCTACTCAGAACCAGATACTATGCAATTATTATTCAGGGTTCTTAGCTACGATTATATTCTTTCAGAATGTCCTCTTCCCTTTTATCTAGATCTTGGTGCAACAAAGAAATATCTGATGTGTTATTTTACTTCCTGGGTTGACTTACTAGGAGAAATGCTTTCTTGAGCAAATGATTCAGACCAGTTGCCTTAATACTTACATCCTCCAGTGTAAGTTATTGTATACTCTTGATTTATGCATAACCATTGTGATTAGTTTCATAGCAATGAGTTCTGAGTCTAACAGATGCTGGGTAAACTGGTAAAATAGTTTTCTTAGCTTCTAAATCAGTGCGCCAAACCTGGATCTTGGGCCTTCATCCAGGAGTAGCAGAATTCTTTGTTGCAAAGACAATGAACTTTAGAGCCAAGCAATCATAGTTTGAGCTCTGTTTTTTACTTGGCAGAAAGTTATTTAATCTCAGGATTCTGAAGTTTCTCATTTAACGAGTGGGAATAATATCAGCACTGAAAGTTTCATATAAGATTAGAGGTAATGACCTGAAACCATAAAACTTCTAGAGAAAAAACTTAGGCAATAAGCTCTTTGACATTGGTCTTGGCAATTTTTTTTTTTTTTTTTCGCTTTGATGCCAAAAGCAAAGGCAAGAAAAGCAAAAATGAACAGTAGGGCTACCTCCAACTAAAAGCTTCTGCACAGCGAAGGAAATCATTAACAAAATAAAAAGGTGATCTGCTGAATGGGAGAAAATATTTGCTAATCATATGTCTAATAGGAAGATAATAGCCAAAATATTTTAACAACCCGATAACCAAAAAATGGCAACTTGCTTAGAAATGGGCAAAGGATCTGAATACTTCTTTTTCTGAAGAAGACATACAGATGGACAACAGGTCCATGAAAAAAATGCTCAGCATCACTAATCATCAGGCAAATGCAAATCAAAACCACAATGAGCTAGCACCTCACCTCTGTTAGAATGTGTTAGGGCTTCACAGGCAGTGCTAGTGGTAAAGAATCTGCCTGCAATGCAGGAGCCATAGGAGTCTCAGTTTCCATCCCTAGGTCGAGGAGACCCCCTGGAGAAGGAAATGGCAACGCAGTCCAGTATTCTTGCCTGGACAGAGAAGCCTGGTGGGTTACAGTCCATGGGGTCGCAAAGAGTCGGACATGACTGACTACTCTAAAAAGACAAAAATAAGTGTTGATGAGGACGTGGAGAAAAAGAAAACCTTGTACACTGTTGGTAGGAATGTAAATTGGTGCAGCCACCATGAAAAACAATATGTGGTTTCCTCAAAAATTAAAAATAGAGCTTTTATATGATCCAGAAATTCTACTCCTGAGTTTTTATCCAAAGATGGTAAAAACACTAGCTAAAAATGTCATAAGCACCCCATATTAATGGAGGCATTATTTGCAATAGTCAAGATACAGAAACAACCTGAGTATCTGACAGATGAATAAAGAAAATGTCACACACACACACAAGACACACACGAATATTACTCAGCCATAAAAGAAAATGAAATCTTGCCATTTGCGACAAGATGGATGGGCCTGGAGAATATTATGTTTGGTGAAGTACATCAGACAGAAAGACAAATACTGTATTATCACACTTATTTGTTGTTGTTTAGTCACTAAGTTGTGCCCAGTTCTTTTGCAACCCCATGGACTCCTCCAGCCATGGAATCTTCCCAGCAAGAATACTGGAGTCGGTTATCATTTCCTTCTCCAGGAGATCTTCCTGATCCAGGGATAGAACCCTTGTCTCCTGCATTGGCAGGCTAATTCTTTACCACTGAGGCACCTGAGAAATCCATCTCACTTATACATATAATGCAAAACCAAACCAAACCAAAACAAGCTCATTAGAAAACAGATTGGTGGTTGCTAACAGCTGGGGTGTGGGAGGAGGGTGGATTGGGTGAAGGAAGTAAAAAGGTACAAACTCCTAGTTAAAAAGAAATGTGGTGCATATGTATGGCTGAGTCCCTTTGCTGTTCACTTGAAACTACCAGAAGATTGTTCATCAGCTATACCCCAATACAAAACAAAAAGTTTAAAGCTTGGGGAAAAAAAAATGTTATGGTTATACTGTACAGAATGAAAACTATAGTCAATAATACTATATGGCACATTTGAAAGTTGCTGAGACTCAGGGAACTCAAACTAAGGCTCTGTAACAATGTAGAGGGTAAGAAAGGGTGGGAAGTGAGAGAGAAGTTCAAGAGGAAGGGATATATGTTCACCTATGGCTAATTCATGTTGATGTATGGCAGAAATCAAGACCTGTGTTTGAGTCTCCTGCAGAGGTTTGGGTCAGCAGTAGCCTGCCACAGGGGCAGGGGCTCTGGGTGCAGCAGACCTGTGGCATAAGCTCTCTTAGAGGAGGTCGCCTTTAACCCCACCATACAGCCGCTGAACAGACAACCCACAAATTGCAGAACAATTATACCAAAGAAATTGTCACACTGTTAAGAAAGTTCCAGGACCCACAACATATTTCCCAACCTGGGGAGCTGAAAAAGGGACTGAGAACCACCAGGGAATCTGACTTTGGAGGCCAGTGGGATTTGATTACAGAACTTGCACAGGACTGGGAAAACAGGCTCTTAGAGGGTACAAACAAAACCTTATGTGCACCAGAACCCAGGAGAACAGAGAAGTGAACCCACAAGAGACTGACCCAGACTTGCTTATGAGTGTCCCGAAGTCTCTGGCAGAGGTGTGGGTTGGTGGGGGCCTGCTGCAGGGTTGGGGGCACTGACTTAGGCCTGCATGGTACCTTTTAAAGGAGGTCCCTATTATCTTCATAGACAGCTTCATAGAATCTCTCTGATGGGAGAGACTGACTGATGGGGAAACTGGATCTTGTTCTGATGGGTAAGGCCTCCACCATAATTTGGTTTCGGGTCAAACAACAGGGAGGGAACACAGCTCCATCCATCAGCAGAAAGTTGGATTAAAGATTTACTGAGCATAGCCCTACCCATCAGAACAAGATTCAGTTTCCCCGTCAGTTAGTCTCTCCCATCAGAGAGCTTCCATAAGCCTCTTATCCTTATCCATCAGAGGGCAGACAGAATGAAAATCAAAGCACAGAAAACTAACCAAACTGATCACATGGACCACAGCCTTGTCTAACTCAATGAAACTGTGAGCCACACCATGCAGGGCCACCCAAGACAGACGGGTCATGGTGGAGAGTTCTGACAAAATGTGGTCCACTGGAGAAGGGAATGGCAAATGACTTCAGGATTCTTGCCTTGAGAATACCATGAACAGTATGAAAAGGCAAAAAGATATGACACTGAAAGATGAACTCTGCAAGTTGGTAGGTGCCCAATGTGCTACTGGAGAACAGTGGAGAAGTAACTCCAGAAAAAATGAACACATGGAGCCAAAGTGAAAACAACACTCGGTTGTGGATGTGACTGGTGATGGAAGTCAAGTCTGATGCTGTAAAGAGCAATATGGCATAGGAACCTGGAATGTTAGGTCTGTGAATGAAAGTAAACTAGAAGTGGTCAAACAGAATATGGCAAGAGTGAACATAGATGTTTTAGGAAACAGTGAACTAAAATGGAGGGGTTTCCCTAGTGGAATCTGTCTGCAATTCAGGAGACCTGGATTCGATCCTCTGGGTTGGGAAGATCCCCTGGAGAAAGAAATGGTGCGCACTGGGCACCTACCAACTTGCAGAGTTCATCTTTCAGTGTCATATCTTTTTGCCTTTTCATACTGTTCATGGTATTCTCAAGGCAAGAATTCTGAAGTTGCTTGCCATTCCCTTCTCCAGTGGACCACATTTTGTCAGAACTCTCCACCATGACGCGTCTGTCTTGGGTGGCCCTACATGGTGTGGCTCACAGTTTCATTGAGTTAGACAAGGCTGTGGTCCATGTGATCAGTTTGGTTAGTTTTCTGTGCTTTGATTTTCATTCTGTCTGCCCTCTGATGGATAAGGATAAGAGGCTTATGGAAGCTCTCTGATGGGAGAGACTAACTGATGGGGAAACTGAATCTTGTTCTGATGGGTAGGGCCATGCTCAGTAAATCTTTAATCCAACTTTCTGCTGATGGATGGGGCTGTGTTCCCTCCCTGTTGTTTGATCCTAGACCAAATTATGATGGAGGTAATGAAAATAATAGGGACCTCCTTCAAAATGTACCGTGCAGGCCTAAGTCAGTGGCCCCGACCCTGCAGCACAGGATTGGAAAAAGGTCAGTTTTCATTCCAATCCCAAAGAAAGGCAATGTCAAAGAATGCTCAAACTACCACATAATTGCACTCATCTCACACGCTAGTAAAGTAATGCTCAAAATTCTCCAAGCCAGGCTTCAGCACTATGTGAACTGTGAACTTCCAGATGTTCAAGCTGGTTTTAGAAAAGGCAGAGGAACCAGAGATCAATTGCCAACATCCGCTGGATCATCAAAAAAGCAAGAGAGTTCCAGAAAAACATCTATTTCTGCTTAATTGACTATGCCAAAGCCTTTGACTGTGTGGATCACAATAAACTGTGGAAGATTCTTCAAGAGATGGGAATACCAGACCACCTGACTTGCCTCTTGAGAAACCTATATGCAGGTCAGGAAGCAATAGTTAGAACTGAAATGGAACAGCAGACTGGTTCCAAATAGGAAAAGGAGATCGTCAAGGCTGTATATTGTTACCCTGCTTATTTAACTTATATGCAGAGTACATCATGAGAAACGCTGGGCTGGAAGAAGCACAAGCTGGACTCAAGCTTGCCGGGAGAAATATTAATGGCCTCAGATATGCAGATGATGCCACCCTTATGGCAGAAAGTGAAGAAGAACTAAAGAGCCTCTTGATGAAAGTGGAGAGTGAAAAAGTTGGCTTAAAGCTCAACATTCAGAAAACTAAGATCATGGCATCTGGGCCCATCTCTTCATGGCAAATAGATGGGGAAACAGTGGAAACAGTGGGTGATTTTATTCTTGGGGGCTCCAAAATCACTGCAGATGGTGATTGCAGCCATGAAATTAAAAGACGCTTACTCCTTGGAAGGAAAGTTATGACCAACCTAGATAGCATGTTAAAAAGCAGAGACATTACTTTGCCAACAAAGGTCCATCTAGTCAAAGCTATGGTTTTTCCAGTAGTCATGTATGGATGTGAGAGTTGGACTGTGAAGAAAGCTGAGTGCAGAAGAATTGATGCTTTTGAACTGTGGTGTTGGAGAAGACTCTTGAGAGTCCTTTGGACTGCAAGGAGGTCCAAGCAGTCCATCCTAAAGGAGATCAGCCCTGGGTGTTCATTGGAAGGACTGATGTTAAAGCTGAAACTCCAATACTTTGGCCACCTCATGAGAAGAGTTGACTCATTGGAAAAGACCCTGATGCTGGGAGGGATTGGTGGCAGGAGAAGAAGGGGACGACAGAGGATGAGATGGCTGGATGGCATCACCAACTCAATGGACATGAGTGTGAGTAAACTCCGGGAGTTGGCGATGGACAGGGACTCCTGGCGTGCTGTGATTCATGGGGTTTCAGAGAATCGGACACGACTGAGCAATGGAACTGAACTGAACTAAAATGGACTGAAATGGGCAAATTTAATTCAGATGTCCATTGTATCTTCTACTATGGGCAAGAATAGCTTAGAATAAATGAAGTAGCCATCATAGTCAACAAAAGAGTTCACAATGAAATACTTGGATGCAATCTCAAAAATGACAAAATAATCTCTATTCATTTCCAAAGCAAACCATTCAATATCACATTATTCCAAATCTATGCCCCAGAGAGTAATGCTGAAGAAGCTGAAGTTGAATGGTTCTATGAAGACCTACAAGACCTTCTAGAACTAACTCCTAAAAAAGATATCCTTTTCATCACAGGGGACTGGAATGCAAAGTAGGAAATCAAGAGATACCTGGAGTAGCAGGCAAATTTGGCCTTGAAGTACAAAATGAAGCAGGGCAAAGGTTAACAGAGTTTTTCCATGAGAATTCACTGGTCGTAGCAAACACCCTCTTCCAACAACACAAGAGAAGACTCTACATGTGGACATCACCAGATGGTCAATATCAAAATCAGACTGATTATATTTTTTGCGGCCAAGGATGGAGAAGCTCTATAGAGTCAGCAAAAACAAGACCAGGAGCTGACTGTGGTTCAGACCATGAACTCCTTATTGCCAAATTCAGACTTAAATTGAAGAAAGTAGGGAAAACCACTAGGCCAACCTAAATCAAATCCCTTACTATTATACAGTGAAAGTGGCAAATATTCAAGGATTAGCTCCGATAGACAGAGTGCCTGAAGAACTATGGACGGAGGTTCGTGACTGTGTACAGGGGGCAGTGATCAAAACCATTCCCAAGAAAAAGAAATGCAAAAAGGCAAAGTGGTTGTCTGAGGAGGCCTTACAAATAGCTGAGAAGAGAAGAGATAAAGGCAAAGGAGAAGAGGAAAGATATGGCCATTTGAATAAAGAGTTCCAAAGAATAGCAAGGAGAGATAAGAAAGCCTTCCTCAGTGATCAATGCAAAGAAATAGAGGAAAACAATACAATGGGAAAGACTAGAGATCTCTTCAAGAAAATTAGAGGTACCAAGGGAAAATTACACGCATAGATGAGCACAATAAAGGACAGAGACAGTATGGAATTAAAAGAAGCAGAAGATATTAATTAGAGGTGCCAGGAATACACAGAAGAACTATACAAAAAAGATCTTCACAACCCAGATAACCACAATGGTGTGATCACTCACCTAGAGCCAGACATCCTGGAATGTGAAGTCAAGTGGGCCTTAGGAAGAATCACTATGAACAAAGCTTGTGGAGGTGATGGAATTCCAGTTGAGCTATTTCAAATCCTAAAAGATGATGCTGTGAAAGTGTTGTACTCAACACGCCAGCAAATTTGGAAAACTCAGCAGTGGCCACAGAACTGGAAAAGGTCAGTTTTCATTCCAATCCCAAAGAAGGACAATACCAAAGAAAGTTCAAACTACCACACAATTGCACTCATCTCACACGCTAGCAAAGTAATGCTCAAAATTCTCCAAGCCAGGCTTCAACAGTACATGAACAGTGAAATTCCAGATGTTCAAGCTGGTTTTAGAAAAGGCAGAGGAACCAGAGATCAAATTGCCAACATCCACTGGATCATCGAAAAAGCAAGAGAATTCCAGAAAAATATCTACTTCTGCTTTATTGACTATGCCAAAGCCTTTGACTGTGTAGATCACAACAAACTGTGGAAAATTCTTCAGGAGATGGGAAAGCCAGATCACCTTACCTGCCTTTTGAGAAATCTGTATGCAGGTCAGGAAGCAACAGTTAGAACTGGACATGGAACAACAGACTGGTTCCAAATAGGAAAAGGAGATCATCAAGGCTGTATATTGTCACCCTGCTTATTTAATATATGCAGAGTAAGTTCATGTGAAATGCCAGGCTGAATGAAGCACAAGAAAGATTGCCGGAAGAAATATCTATAACTTCAGATACACAGATGACACCACCGTTATGGCAGAAAGTGAAGAGGAACTAAAGAGCCTCTTGATGAAAGTGAAAGTGGAGAGTGAAAAAGCTGGCTTAAAACTCAATATTCAGAAAACTAAGATCATGGCATCCGGTCCCATCACTTCATGGCAAATAGATGGGGAAACAATGGAAACAGTGACAGACTTTATTTTCTTGGGCTCCAAAATCACTGCAGATGGTGACTGCAGCCTTAAATTTAAAAGACGCTTACTCCTTGAAAGAAAAGCTATGAGAAAACTTGACAGCATATTTAAAAACAGAGACATTACCTTGTCAACAAAGGTCCATCCAGTCAAAGCCATGGTTTTTCCAGTAGTCGTGTATGAATGTGAGAGTTGGACTATAAAGAAAGCTGAGCGCTGAAAAATTTGTTTTTGAACTGTGGTGTTAGACAAGACTCTTGAGAGTCCCTTGGACTGCAAGGAGATCCAATCAGTCTATTCTAAAAGAAACAGTCCTGAATATTCATTGGAAGGACTGATGCTGAAGCTGATACTCCAATACTTTGGCCACTGATGTGAAGAACTGACTCATTTGAAAGGACCCTGATGCTTGGAAAGATTGAAGGCAGGAGGAGAAGGGGACAACAGAGGATGAGATGGTTGCATGGCATTACCGAGTCAATGAACATGATTTTGAGGAAGCTCTGGAGTTGGTGATGGACAGGGAAGCCTGGCATGCTGCAGTCTATGTGGTCCCGAAGAGTTGGACATGACTGAATGACTGACCTGAACTGAACTGGGACTTCCATGGTAGTCCAGTGGTTAAAACTGTGCTCCCATTGCAGGGGGCACAGGTTCTATCCCTGGTTAGAGAACTAAGGTTCTACACCTTCATGCAATGTGCCCAAAATATAATAAAAGACAAATTTCCTGACTCCAAAATTCCTGTTGTTCCAACTCATCTAAGGCATTTAAAATGTGTTAGAAATAAGCAGTGACCCTCTAATCCTGATAAAAGTGAAAGTAAAAGTTGCTCACTCGTGTCCAACTCTTTGTGACCCCATGGACTGTGGCGTTCCGGGCTCCTCTGTCCATGGAATTCTCCAGGCAAGGGTACTGGAGTGGGTAGCAGTTCCCTTCTCCAGGGGATCTTTTGACCCAGCAATTGAATGCACATTTTCCACATTGCCAGTGGATTCTTTACCATCTGAGCCGCCAGGGAAGCCCAAGAAGACTGGAATGGGTAACCTATCCGTTCTTCAGGGCAATTTCTTAACCCAGGAATTGAACCGGGACATCCTGCTTTGCAGGCAGATTCTTTACCAGCTGAACTGCCAGGGAAGCACCCACCCCCCGCCCCCCATCCTGATAGAGGGAGCAAATACCTAGAAAGCTGACCTCAGGTGAAGTTCACAAATTAATTATAGTGATTGTCATTCAAAGCAGACATAAGCATTATCATACCAAGTAAGCAACTGTGGTAATTATCAGGTTCTCCAGGGAGCTGCTCTGCCAAGCCCAGTTTCATGAATAGCTGCAAGAACAGGCATTATCTCTTCTCTTAGTGAAGACAGAGTGATGAAGATCCAGGACAAAGGAGGCAGTGCACTGATGTCATGGAGGGCTGGCCACACCTGTGTACAGGAGCCTGGAAAGATGATCAGGCCCACTGCACAGCACTGTAGAGGCGATGGCATCTGTTTTATTGAATCTTTCCTGGCACCCTCCCCAAAAGAGAGGCAGCTCTTTGTTGTGCTGTGTTTATTTTGGTACTTCTCATCTCATTAATGATGGGTCTATTTAAAAAGAATTTATTACCTTTTCCAAAGGTGTTAGAATTGACTCTGATTAAGTCTGTTTTCTCCCTCCTAAGGGAGGAACATCCTTCTTGTTAACCCTGGGGCATAAACTATCTAATCCTAAAGAAAATAATTCACCAGTTTGCTCACTCCTGGTGCACATCTTATCAGGATCAGAAATCACAGGAGTAAATATTCTCAATATTGGCTACAGAGTATTTTTATGGGTTGAATTATGTTCCTCACAAAGATAAAGTCCCAACACTTGGTACCTGTGACTATGACCTTACTTGGAAATGAGGTTACCGTAGATTTAATTAAGCTAAGATGAGATTGTAGTGAAGTAGGGTGAGTGTTCATCCAGTAAGACTACTGTGCTTTATAGGAAGCAGTGAAGAGACGCAGATAGGTACACAGGTTAGGGGGGGTGTGTACCCAGGAGCTGCTCCAATCAGCTTTGGCGAGATATGCAAACACAGAAATGGCCATGATAAAGATGTTCCACAGCAGTAGGAGACACAGGATGCCCTATGTGGATAGGCACCTGTGTTGTTAGGAGACAGAAAGAGCAAGGGGAAAATGTGGTCACCACTAGAAACTAGGAAGAGACAAGGAAAGATCCGACACAGGGTCTTAGGAAGTATGATGCTACTGACACCTTGATTTTAGACTTTTCATCTCTGAACTGACAGAATAAATGTGTGTTGTTTAAGCCACCTAGTTTATGATGCGTTCTTTATGACAGCCCTAGGAAACTAACATGAGCACTGAACGTAAGGTCAGGTTTATCTTAGTCTGCGGATGTTTACTAACAGTGGCCATTTCAATGTATTTGAAATTGAAAATAGCTTTAAAGATCCTTTGTCACTCTGCAGCTCATGGGAGTTTTGTTAATGTAGTAGAAAGAGGACCATAACCCTGGGCATAGCCCCAGGATTCTTGTCTCTAGTAGATCCAGCAGCTTCTATGCACAAGCCTGGCATCTGAGCCCAATTAAATAGATTTTAGTTTCTGTACAATAAGGGGATTAGATTGAATGAATCTGAGGATCTTGAGATGTGCATAATTCTATAAAACAAAAAAAGAGTCCTAGACATTGCCCCAAGTGGACTGTGGTTGACTTGGCCTGCATTCCCCGAGGAGCCTGTGGTCAGGGTTTCCCTGGGATCTCCTCATTAGTGGGGAGGAGTGAGGGATGATGCCTCGGGGCAGCAAGGAGTGGGGGCGCACTGAAGATGGGGGACTGAACTGGAAGCTACCAAGTGCTCCACCCTGTGACTCTGAGAAGCCATTCAACCAAGGCTTGGACAGTGTATCTGGGGAAAGAGAGGGGGAAATTTTGTCACCTAGCTGCTACCCTCTCGTAAGCAGAACTTAACCTGTTAGAGCACTGTGTCCTTGCAGTTTAGAGTTCTGGATGCATTTGAACTGATATCACAAGCCATGGTGGTGTCAAAAGAGGAGCCCTAGCAGAGAAGGCTGGAGGAACAAGGCGGGCACCATCCTAGCTGAAGTCAGCTTGAGCATGTGGGAAGCAAGCTGGGGTACCTGAAATGCTGATCACAAGAGCAATGGCTGCAACCGGGGCTGAAAATGATGACTAGGTATGAAGGACATATCTGACACTGTTCCTGGAAAACTTAGAACTAGTATGATGATACAGCTTCTACAGGATAACAATCAGTGTTATTGACCATTTTACCATGGACCAGCAACTGCATTATGTCCTACGCATCAGTGCTTCTCAAACTGTGGTCAAGGACCAAGTCTATTGCTATTTTCTACCAATTCTTTTGTAAAATACAATTAAGAGTGATTCCTAAAGATTAACTGAAATAAAAAGTGGGCATTCAAAATGCATGTTCATGTAAAAAATGATCTGATTCAACAAACCTAAAATCACTTTGTCAGATTGCCATAAAAGTTTCTGAGCACTCTCAGCTTCTCTACTCATGTCATCGTGAACTGCTAACCATCAGGCTGTGGATTACACTCGGGAACGCCCTTCTCTGTCAGTACTGTATCATTTGATTTTTCAACAACCTTATGGGCAGAGAGCTTATGATTATCCCCATTTCACAGGTGAGACAACTGAGGTTTATTCAAGTTAAATAACTGTCCAATCTCTCACAGCTTGTAGGAGGTGAAACCAAGTCAGCCTGACTCTTAATGCCACACTGTGAACCGATTTCCTGTGCTACCTTCTCCAGCTGTTTGAAGGAGAATAGTTTCTGGTTGGCAGACTTAAAACTAAAAACTAAAGGAATTCCTTTGATTTTTAACTTTTATTATTCATTTGCCAAAGTTTGAAGACATGTGCTTATGTATGTTATATATATACACACCCACACACATATATACATACACACACACACATATATAACACATGATTAATACAATCAAACTAATTAACATATGCTCATATTTGCATACATATATATATATCCCCTCCTGCATGCATGCCTTTATTTAGAATATTGAAAATGTGTATGTGGTACTTTGCTTTTTACTTCCTGGATAAGTAATACTTTGGAATCTGTGTGATTTCTTAAAAAGTCTTTCAATCTTTCTATTTACCCTGTTTCTTTTTTATTGTTTATTTATTTGGCTATCCTGGGTCTTAATTGTGGCATGTAGGATCTAGTTCCCCAATCAGGGATTGAACCTGGACCCCTTGCTTTGGGAGTGTGGAGTCTTAGCGAAGATTTAGGGACGTCTCTGGAACCTGTGTGGTTGTTTAACTACTCAGCATTCTGTCTCACACTAAGAAGGAGTTTCAATTTCCTGCATCCTGGCAGGTCTTCTGAATTGATTTTAATATGGAGTTAGCCTTCATCGTCAACACTGATTGCTGTTTACTAAGTAGTCACATGATGTGGTGTAATCAGAGACACTTGACAGAGCTTATTCTTTGCTAGGAGGCAGGAGGTATGAATTAGCTCCTTTCCACAGGTATGTAGATGCCTGCCCATCCCCCCTCGCCTTCCAGGAATACTGCCAATGCAGAATGCCCTGAAATCCTGATCTATTAGCACTAAGTCATGTGATAAAGCTGACACAAATACAAATGATCGGGTGCAGTTGATAGCTCTTGATATCAGTAAGAGCTCGTGTAATCACATGAAAACAAAGGATCAAGCGCTTCTCTTTCAGGAATCTTGTTCCATCACTCTTCACGCTAACATTCACCTGCAGAAAAATGAGACTTGGAATTGAATGATGCCCTGGAGGGTGGTCAGTAGAGAGCAAAACACCTTCCCTTTAGAAAGACCTGGAAGTTCAGGTTACAATCAGTGCCCTAAACTGCTCTCTGTTTGTTGGCTGGGTTTTGTTGTTGTTGTTATTGTTTCTAATAATTCTGAGCCTTTTGGCCTTTTCAAATTGCATGGGTTTATCCTGAAGATTAAAAACGCATGCATATCTGAATGCATAAAACACATTTATTGGGGAGTTATCATCTATCTAATGGGATAATTCTTTTTTCTTCATCTTTAAGATATAATTGACAAATAAAGATTGTATATATTTAAGGTGCGGTATCTAATGTTTTAATATATGTGTACATTGTTAAATGATTAGCACAACCAAGCTAATTAACAAATCCATCATCTGACTTACTTGCTTTTTTTTTGTGGTGAGAACTCTTGGGATCTACTCCCCTAGAAATTTTAAGGGTACGGTACAGTATTAACTATAGTCATGTTACTGTCCATAAAATCTCCAGACTTATTCATCTTGCATAATTAAAACTTTGTGCCCCCTGAGCAATATTCTCTCATTTCCTCTACCCTCCAGGCCTTGACAACCACCGTTCTATATTCTACTTCTACTGCTAAGTTGCTTCAGTCCTGTCTGAATTTTTGACCCTATGGATTGTAGTCCGCTGAAGCAGAGACATTACTTTGACAACAAAGGTCCGTCTAGTCAAGGCTATGGTTTTTCCAGTAGTGATGTATGGATATGAGAGTTGGACTGTGAAGAAAGCTGAGCGCTGAAGAATTGATGCTTTTGAACTGTGGTGTTGGAGAAGACTCTTGAGAGTCCCTTGGACTGCAAGGAGATCCAACCAGTCCATCCTAAAGGAGATCAGTCCTGGGTGTTCTTTGGAAGGAATGATACTAAGGCTAAAACTCCAGTACTTTGGCCACCTCATGTGAAGAGTTGACTCATTGGAAAAGACTGATGCTGGGAGGGATTGAGGGCAGGAGGGAAAGGGGACAACAGAGGATGAGATGGCTGGATGGCATCACCAACTCAATGGACGTGAGTTTGAGTGAACTCCAGGAGTTGGTGATGGGCAGGGAGGCCTGGCGTGCTGCAATACATGGGATTACAAAGAGTCGGACACGACTGAGTGACTGAATTGAACTGAACTGAGCTGAGGATCCTCGGTCCATGGGATTCTCCAGGAAATACTGGAGTGGGGAGTGAGTTGCCGTGCCTTCTTGACTATTTTAGATTCCTCACATAAATAAAATCAGGCAGTATTTTTCTTTCTATTTTAGACTATTTCACTTAGCATGTCTTCCAGGTTCATTCATTTGTCACAAAATACATTAGAACCTTCTTTAAGGCTAAATAATATTCCAGTGTGTTTGTGTGTGTGTGTATTACATTTTCTTTATTCTTAATTTTTCCAACATGTCAAGAAGCAACAGTTAGCACAGGACATGAGACAACAGACTGGTTCAAAATTGGGAAAGGAGTACCTGCTTATTTAACTTCTATGCAGAGTACATCATGAGAAGTTCTCGACTGGATGAACCACAGGCTGGAATCAAGATTGCCGGGAGAAATATCAATAAACTCAGATATGCAGATGTCACCACCCTTATGGCAGAAAGCAAAGAGGAACTAAAGACCCTCTTGATGAGGATGGAAAAGGAGAGTGAAAAAGTGGCTTAAAATTCAACATTCAAAAAACTAGGATCATGGCATCCGGTCCCATCACTTCATGGTTAACAGAAGGGGAAAAAGTAGAAGCAGTGACAGATTTCTTTTCTTAGTTTCAAAATCACTGCAGACAGTGACTGCAGCCGTGTAATTAAAAGATACTTCCTCCTTGAAAGGAAAGCTATGACAAACCTAGACAGCATATTAAAAAGCAGAGACATCACTTTGCAGACAAAGGTCCATATAACCAAAGCTATGGTTTTTCCGGTAGACATGTACAGATGGAAGAGTTGGACCATAAAGAAAGCTGAGCGCTGAAGAACTGATGCTTTTGAACTGTGGTGTTGGAGAAGACTTTTGAGAGTCCCTTGGACTGCAAGGAGATCCAACCCGTCCATCCTAAAGGAAATCAATTCTGAATATTCATTGGAAAGACTGATGGTGAGGCTCCAAGAGTTTGGCCACCTGATGCAAAGCATAGACTCATTGGAAAAGACCCTGGTGCTAGGAAAAATTGAAGGCAAAAGGACAAGGGGGTGGCAGAGGATGAAATGGTTAGATAGAATCACCAACTCAATAGACATAAATTTGAGTAAATGCTGGGAGATAGTGAAGAACAGGGAAGCCAGGGAAGCCTGGCGTCTGCAGTCCACAGGGTCACAAAGAGTCAGACATGACTTAGTGACTGAATGACAAACAACAATTTTTTCCAAACACATTGACTGGGTTTTCTTGAGGAGTGATGAAGCCTATCAAATTTAATATAGGGAAATATACATCTTAGGCCCAATGTAAAATGAACTCATGATACTATGCATGATGCACTAAAAAGTAAATACGGAACAAACTTTGCATGACAATCACGATGGCAGCCAAAACTGACTGAGGATTTGCCATGGCCATGCGTGTGCTAGGGGCTTTGCATGGATCAGCACCAGTGGGACCACACGTGGCCCTTGAGATACAGCAGAAATATAATCAGCCTCCCTTATTCAATGATGTAATTACAAATCATTTCTAGCACGTGTGCAGTGTGTAACATAAACATTAGGAAATGGGAAAAATATTTAGGCCATGGAGAAGAGAAGTGTAAAATGAGTGAGATTATGGTCTCTGGAGTCAGACTCCTTGGGATCATATTCCAGGTCTAGCAGACTAGCTGTGTGACCTTGGGCAGGTGACTTAACTACTCTGTGCCAGTTTTGCCACATTTACCCTTTTTCTTATCCTTATTCCTACTCAGTCATGTCCAACTCTGTGACCCCATGTACTGTAACCTGCCAGCTTCTCTGTCCATGGAATTTTCCAGGCAAGAATACTGGAGTGAGCTGCCATTTCCTTCTCCAGGGAATCTTCCTGATCCAAGGATCAAACCTGCGTTTCTTGAATTGGCAGGAGGATTCTTTACCAATTGTACTACATCTATAAAATGAGGAAAGAAATGTTTTAGGGGATAAAACAAGCTAATAGGTGCAAAATATTTAGAACAATTCTTGGCTTATTGTCTTTGCAAAAGGAATGTTAGCTCACAGCCACATGTTTTAGTAAAGAAATGTAGACCAGATGGGAACTCTTGATTTTGCGTGTTTCACTCTCCTTACATTGCTGTAATAATCTCTACTTGGCCATTATGTATTGTTTTTAAATGTACTGCTGCAATCTGTTAATACTTATATTAACAAAAATACAAATATCACATATTTCATGATATTCTATTTTATAGTATGATATTTATAATATTTATTTTATTTTATAATATTTATTTTAAAATGTTTCTATATTTTTCTTTGTGTGTGTACCCTTCATCAGGCTTTAGTAAAAATGAAATGCCAGTTTAATAAGAAGTATTTGGAATCTTTTCTTCATCTATGGCTGTAGAATAATTTAAATACTGTTATTATTATTTACTATTTAAAGGTTGGTATAATCCTCCTGATTTTTCCCCAGGGCAATTTTTGACTCCTTTTATCTGTATCTATTTTAGAAATTGGACTTATGTTTTTTTTTTTTTTTCTTTAATAGAAAATTATTTAATTAGTATACATGTGTTCCCCATCCTGAACCCTCCTCCCTCCTCCCTCCCCACACCATCCCTCTGGGTCGTCCCAGTGCACCAGCCCCAAGCATCCAGTATCATGCATTGAACCTGGACTGGCATCTCGTTTCATACATGACGTTTCACATGTTTCAATGCCATTCTCCCAAATCTTCCCACCCTCTCCCTCTCCCACAGAGTCCATAAGACTGTTCTATACATCAGTGTCTCTTTTGCTGTCTCATATACAGGGTTATTGTTACCATCTTTCTAAATTCCATATACATGCGTTAGTATACTGTATTGGTGTTTTTCCTTCTGGCTTACTTCACTCTGTATAATAGGCTCGAGTTTCATCCACCTCATTAGAACTGATTCAAGTGTATTCTTTTTAATGGCTGAGTAATACTCCATTGTGTATATGTACCACAGCTTTCTTATCCATTCATCTGCTGATGGACATCTAGGTTGCTTCCATGTCCTGGCTATTATAAACAGTGCTGCGATGAACATTGGGGTACACGTGTCTCTTTCCCTTCTGGTTTCCTCAGTGTGGACTTATGTTTTATAGCCCTTCTGTAGAAAGATTTAGTAATTTCACTAAACATTTTCCATTTTATGACTTTTAAAATCTGTTTGCTAAGGTTGAGTAGTACTATTTTTATGATTCTTTTGACTTCTCTTATTACCCCCTATTTTTTTATTTTGTGTATTTATTTTTGTCTTGATGGGTTAGTGAATAATCTATTGAAGTCAATTTAAGCATTGCTAGTTTTATTTCTTAAGACTGACTTCTAATGTTTTAATTTCTTAATTGTTTTTATTGTTCCCTCTGCCTTCCTTCAGTTCGTTTTGTTGTTTTTTTCTAACTTCTCACTTCAGATGTTTAGACTTTTGTGTTTAGTGATGAATACAGTGAGGCATATGAGTTTTCTCTGAGCTCTACTTGTCTCCCACATGCTGTATAAATTTTCATAATTTTCTAGATAACCTGTGACTATGCACTATATATTTTCAGGGTACCAAGAATTCATTAAGATATCATTTATAAACTTCAAAACTGATGGAGTATTTGTTTTCTAATTATAGTTAACAGTGAATAGCTCAATACAGATGAACAGGTTGGTTTAAACAGGATTACTAAATTAGTGCATATGATGTTTGTTACGTTTCTAATTTATGGTTTGCTTAATTATTCTAAATATAAACATTTCATGGGGTATATTTGAATATAAAAATATGGAATCATAAATGATTCTGCATTTTAAAAATCCTCTGTTGAATTTCTTAGAAGTACATATAAATAAGAGCTTTTCCAGATATTATCATATATTTTTAATTCATATTTGAATATTATTGAGACGAAAAAGCAAGAGAGTTCCAGAGAAACATCTATTTCTGTTTTATTGACTATGCCAAAGCCTTTGACTGTGTGGATCACACTAAACTGTGGAAAATTCTTCAAGAGATGGGAATACCAGATCACCTGACCTGCCTCTTGAGAAATCCATATGCAGGTCAGGAAGCAACAGTTAGAACTGGACATGGAACAACAGACTGGTTCCAAATAGGAAAAGGAGTACGTCAAGGCTGTATATTGTCACCCTGCTTATTTAACTTATATGCAGAGTACATCATGAGAAACGCTGGGCTGGAAGAAACACAAGCTGGAATCAAGATTGCCGGGAGAAATATCAATAACCTCAGATATGCAGATGATACCACCCTTATGGCAGAAAGTGAAGAGGAACTCAAAAGCCTCTTGATGAAAGTGAAAGTGGAGAGTGAAAAAGTTGGCTTAAAGCTCAACATTCAGAAAACAAAGATCAAGGCATCCGGTCCCATCGCTTCATGGGAAATAGTTGGGGGAACAGTGGAAACAGTGTCAGACTTTATTTTTTTGGGCTCCAAAATCACTGCAGATGGTGACTGCAGCCATGAAATTAAAAGACGCTTACTCCTTGGAAGGAAAGTTATGACCAACCTAGATAGCATATTTAAAAGTAGAGACATTACTTTGCCAACAAAGGTTGGTCTAGTCAAGGCTATGGTTTTTCCTGTGGTCATGTATGGATGTGAGAGTTGGACTGTGAAGAAGGCTGAGTGCCAAAGAATTGATGCTTTTGAACTGTGGTGTTGGAGAAGAGTCTTGAGAGTCCCTTGGACTGCAAGGAGATCCAACCAGTCCATTCTAAAGGAGATCAGCCCTGGGATTTCTTTGGAAGGAATGATGCTGAAGCTGAAACTCCAGTACTTTGGCCACCTCATGCGAAGAGTTGACTCATTGGAAAAGCCTCTGATGCTGGGAGGGATTGGGGGCAGGAGGAGAAGGGGCCAACAGAGGATGAGATGGATGGATGGCATCACTGACTCGATGGACATGAGTCTGAGTGATCTCCGGGATTGGTGATGGACAGGGAGGCCTGGAGTGCTGCGATTCATGGGGTTGCAAAGAGTCGGACACAACTGAGCGACTGAACTGAACTGAACTGGACTGAGACAAAATAAATAATCTTATTTTCAATCAAAATAATCAGAAGTTTTATCAGTTTATCAATTAGAGATTGAAATACAGCATTAGGAAAATAAGGCTGCCTTTCAAGGTATCACGTTCATTCTATAAGAAAATGTGCTGGAAGAGTAAGTACACAAAATTTACTACTTGACCTGCTATTCTTCAACATGCCGCTAATTAGCACAAACACTCACTCCAGCAAGTGAAATCATTGCTTTCTCTTGGTTGTACCTGAGAGGTTCTTCATGATTGAGAAAAAACCCAGGCATTTGGTTTCAAAGTCGGACATGACTGAAGTGACTTAGCAGCAGCAGCAGGAATTACCATCCAGATGTCTATATTACTAACAACAAAATGTCTTAGCTAAGAATCCAAGAAAAGAAAGGGAACTGCCTCATTCTTGATACTTTTAATGACATTCGCCAGTACTTATTAGTAAATAGTCATCTATTGCTCCATAAAAATTGCCCCCACACACAGCCACCTGAAACAGCAAACATTATTATCTCATACTGTTTCTGAGGGTCAGGAATCTGGAAGCAGCTTGGATAGTGGTTCTGACTGTGTCTCTGGGTCTCTTGTGAAGTTTCAGTCAAGCTGTTGCCTGGGGTTGTCAGTGGGAAGCTCCGGGTCCTTCCCATGTGGCCTTCCTCATATAGCTACTCAAAACGTGAGCTGGTTTCTACTAAGGTGAGTGGAGAAACAGAAAGACACACAGAGAGAAAGAGAGAGAGAAAGAGAGAGAAACTGCAGGGTCTTGTATAACCCATTATCAGAGTGTTCTATCATCTTTTCTACCATATTCTAATGGTCGTATAGACTGCCTGAATGCCAGGAAGTGGAGGTCTCTGGGGCCATCTTGGAACATGGAAACTACAGGTACTAAACTTGTTCTAGGGGATACATGAAGCATAAAGGACTCACCTGTTAATAGAAACATTTATATATTTCTTCACTTAGCTTCATGATCAATAGAACAGATATTCAATGTCTACCAGGTACCAAGCTCTGTGCTATATCCAAGAGATTGTGAAGTAGACAAGACAAGACCTCAGACTTATACTCTGGCAGGAGAGATAAATATGTACAGCAAAGTTGAGCAACTAGCACTGTAATTAGTCTTAAAAAGCAAGGAAGAGTTGAATAAAACTAGAGTGATGGGTATTTCAGAAGGAAGAGATAGTATGAGTGTGGAGGATTTTATTTTCTAAAGATGGGCACAAAAATATATCCGATGTTCTCTTATGCAGTGTGACCTTGACATTTTACCCATTTAGGGGTGGAATCTATTTTCCATCTTCTTAAATCTGAGGGGCTCTGTGACTACTTTCACCATTAAATTATAGTAGAGGGAAGGTGCCAAGATGGCGGAGGAGTAGGACGGGGAAAACACTTTCTCCCCCACAAATTCATCAAAAGAGCATTTAAACGTCGAGTAAATTCCACAAAACAACTTCTGAATGCCGGCAGAGGACATCAGGCACCCAGAAAAGCAACCCAACTCCTCGAAAGGAGGTAGGAAAAAATATTAAAGACAATAAAAGAGACAAAAGAGGGAGGGACGGAGTTCCGTTCCGGGAAGGGAGTCTTAAAAAGAGAGAAGTTTGCAAACACCAGGAAACCTTCTCACTGCCGAATCCGTGCCGAGCTTTGGAAGCACAGAGGACAACATAACAGGGAGAAAAAATAAATAAACAATTAAAACTCGCAGATTGCGAGCCCTACGGTAACTCCTCCAGCGGAGAAGCAGCGCAGACGCCTGCATCCGCCATTAGCAAGCGGGGGCTGGGCAGGGAGGCGCGGCGCGGGCTGCATCACTGAGAGTAAGAATCTGGCCTGAATACCCTGAGCACTATCTGAGCGAAATAATTTGGGCTAGCAAACCAGACTGTGGGATATCTACCATGCGAAAAGCCAGCCCTAACCTAAGACACCGCCAGCCCGCGCACGGAACAAAGGACTAAACAGAGGTAGCCGGCTGCAAACCTTCCCCCTCCGGTGACAGGCAGCCAGAGCTGGAAGGGGGCAATCGCAGCCCCAGAGAGACATTATCTATAAAACTGGCTTCTTTGCTAACTAAAACTTATTGGGGGTCTGGACGGTCAACATCTGCCTGAGAAGGTGCGCCGGTTTTACACCCAGATAACCAAGTGGCGGGGAGGCGATAAGTCGCAGCATTGGCACTCACCAAACACCTCATCACCTGAGCTGCTCGGACCTGGGAAGAGCACAAAATGCAGCCCCAACTGACTCAGCGCCTCTGAGGACTACCTGAGTGCCTGAACCTGAGCGGCTTGGACCTGGGAGGTGCATGCAACCCAGGGCCAGCCTCGGATTGTTCCCGGCGGAACAACCTAGAGCCTGAGCAGTGTGGGCAGGGAGGCTACACGCGCCGTGAGCGGGGGCAGACCCAGTGTGGCTGAGGCACTGCGAGTGCACGCCAGTGTCATTTGTTTGCAGCATCCCTCCCTCCCTCCCCATAGCACGACTGAACAAAGAGAAGAAATACACCTCCACCCACCAGAACACCGACACAAGCTTCCCTAACCAGGAAACCTTGACAAGCCACCTCTACATACCCACACACAGTGAGGAAACGCCACAATAAAGAGAACTCCACAAACTGCCAGAATACAGAAAGGACTCCCAAACTCAGCAATTTAAACAAGATGAAGAGACAGAGGAATACCCAGCAGATAAAGGAACAGGATAAATGCCCACCAAACCAAACAAAAGAGGAAGAGATAGGGAATCTACCTGATAAAGAATTCCAAATAATGATAGTGAAATTGACCCAAAATCTTGAAATTAAAATGGAATCACAGATAAATAGCCTGGAGACAAGGATTGAGAAGATGCAAGAAAGGTTTAACAAGGACCTAGAAGAAATAAAAAAGAGTCAATATATAATGAATAATGCAATAAATGAAATTAAAAACACTCTGGAGCCAACAAATAGTAGAATAACAGAGGCAGAAGATAGGATTAGTGAATTAGAAGATAGAATGGTAGAAATAAATGAATCAGAGAGGATAAAAGAAAAACGAATTAAAAGAAATGAGGACAATCTCAGAGACCTCCAGGACAATATTAAACGCTACAACATTCGAATCATAGGGGTTCCAGAAGAAGAAGACAAAAAGAAAGACCATGAGAAAATACTTGAGGAGATAATAGTGGAAAACTTCCCTAAAATGGGGAAGGAAATAATCACCCAAATCCAAGAAACCCAGAGAGTCCCAAACAGGATAAACCCAAGGAGAAACACCCCAAGACACATATTAATCAAATTAACAAAGATCAAACACAAAGAACAAATATTAAAAGCAGCAAGGGAAAAACAACAAATAACACACAAGGGAATTCCCATAAGGATAACAGCTGATCTTTCAATAGAAACTCTTCAAGCCAGGAGGGAATGGCAAGACATACTTAAAATGATGAAAGAAAATAACCTACAGCCCAGATTATTGTACCCAGCAAGGATCTCATTCAAGTATGAAGGAGAAATCAAAAGCTTTTCAGACAAGCAAAAGCTGAGAGAATTCTGCACCACCAAACCAGCTCTCCAACAAATACTAAAGGATATTCTCTAGACAGGAAACACAAAAATGGTGTATAAACTCGAACCCAAAACAATAAAGTAAATGGCAACGGGATCATACTTATTAGTAATTACCTTAAACATAAATGGGTTGAATGCCCCAACCAAAAGACAAAGACTGGCTGAATGGATACAAAAACAAGACCCCTACATATGTTGTCTACAAGAGACCCACCTCAAAACAGGGGACACATACAGACTGAAAGTGAAGGGCTGGAAAAAGATTTTCCATGCAAATTGGGACCAAAAGAAAGCAGGAGTCACAATACTCGTATCAGATAAATTAGACTTTAAAACAAAAGCTGTGAAAAGAGACAAAGAAGGTCACTACATAATGATCAAAGGATCAATCCAAGAAGAAGATATAACAATTATAAATATATATCCACCCAACATGGGAGCACCGCAGTATGTAAGACAAATCCTAACAAGTATGAAAGGAGAAATTAACAATAACACAATAATAGTGGGAGACTTTAATACCCCACTCACACTTATGGATAGATCAACTAAACAGAAAATTAACAAGGAAAAAAAAAAAAAAACATGTAAATTATAGTAGAACTGTTGCCATGCCACTTTCTGTCATAGTTCTAAACTAGCTGTTCAGCTGTTAATGCCTGTTTCTCTGAATTTAGCCCTTATGGAAAAAGTGAAACTTCCTTTAATATTCATGCTGCAAGAGGCTAAGCCAAGGAGAGAAACCCTGAAGAACTGGAAGCTACATGAGAGAGACCAAGGAGCTCTGAAACTCCAGGATGTGAGTGAAGACACCATCTTGGAAGAAGATTCTCCCACCTCAACCAATGCAATGTTGATCAGAAATGACTTCACAGTCAAACTACTTCTATGTTCATGATCAAATCATGAGCAAAATTAAAATGGTTGCTTTTAGATGCTGAATTTTGGGGCAGTTGGCTATGCTGCAAGAGATAACTAAAGAGCATATTGCTTTACACATTCAGCAAGTCATCTGAAGAAAGAAAGAAAGTGAAAGTCTCTCAGTAGTGTCTGACTCTTTGTGATCTCATGGACTATACAGTTTATGGAATTCTCCAGGCCAGAATACTGGAGTGGATAGTCTATCCCTTCTCCAGGGGATCTTCTGGACCAAGGAATTGAACGGGGGTCTCCTATGTTACAGGCAGATTCTTTACCAACTAAGCTATCAGAGAAGCCCCATCTGATGAAGCTGCTGCTGCTAAGTCGCTTCAGTCGTGTCCAACTCTGTACGACCCCATAGACGGCAGCCCACTAGGCTCCTCTCTCCCTGGGATTCTCCAGGCAAGAATACTGGAGTGGGTTGCCGTTTCCTTCTCCAATGCATGAAAGGGAAAAGTGAAAGTGAAGTCGCTCAGTCATGCCCAACTCTTAGCGACCCCATGGACTGCAGCCTACCAGGCTCCTCCGTCCATGGGATTTTCCAGGCAAGAGTACTGGAGTGGGGTGCCATTGCCTTAGGTACTAAATTGAAGAGTGGGATAAGAAAGCATTTGCTGGCACAGAATCCAAAGTATAAAATAATTGATGTGCTCTCATAAGTGCTGTTTAGGAAAGGGTGGACATTCTGGATTCTTCTGAATGGCAGAATAAAAGAATTCAATTTGTGATTAGAGAAAGTCATTGTGTGGAAAATGTGGGAGATGAGCAACAGAGGAGAGAAGCCAGAGAAGGCAAATAATTTGTATTTTCCCTTCGTAAATACAAACCATATGAAACAAACCATACAGCAATGATCAAGGCAGAAGTATGGACCTGCCACTTTATGAAGGAGAATGGAATATTTACTGGTTAGACTTGGCTGGTGGGAAGAAGCTAGATAACAATTATTACAGATGATTCTTGAATGTCCAGTCACTGTATAAGACAGGCAACATGGGAGAAGAAGCAAGGGATGTTTAATAAGATGGTTTTAGTTGTGTTGAATTCAAGGTGCCCACGGGACTTTTGATAATTGCAGCTCGAGTTCTATAAGAGCAGTTGTATTTTGCTTTCACTTTAACATAATTTTCACCTTTCTCTTACACTTCCTAATTACTTTTAATAGAGGGCAGCGATCCAAGAGATGTTGGTTGCTACTGACTTCCTGCTAAAAGCTCCACACAGATTTTTATGTTGTAATAGTCCTAATATCCCAACAACCCAGTTTTCCCATTCAGTATTTTTATGATCCCTAATTACAGGAATAAGATCCAGGTAATGACTGAGTTACATTTTCTGCTAGACAAATTATGTACATAATTACAGGCACATGTTCACTGAGATATTGAAGCATCTGATGGTTCTATAGAGAAGATAATTGTCAACCTTTGTACTGTAATTAAGTCTAAATGGGAATTCTAATCATTTTCCAAATGAGCAAACAGTAAGCCAGTCTTGATTGGCTGTGTCATGGCAGCAAATGAAATAGATTTGCTGCCCAGGTTAATTAGTCATCTATGAATGTCACCACCCTCAGAAACCCCACATTAGATCTAAGCATTAGAGCTAATTAGCAGTACATTGTTGAAACTTTGTATGGTTTTTACCTGGCTTGTCTTTGGAATTTAAAATCTCATAGTTCTTTTTTTTTCTCCTAAAGCTGTCTTTTCATAGTGACTCATATCAAGCCATTTGAATGTTCTACCCACTAATCCTAGCACAGGCATGAAGAGAGTGAAAGGAGAAAGGATTTAGGGTGAGTCAGACCTGGATTCAAGTCCCACAGAGATTTTGTTAGAGTGAAAACTATTTCCTCTTAATCTCTCTCACTTTCAGTAGCTCATCTATAAACTATATGTGATTCATTTTATTATACAGAACATTAAGCTGTATGACAAAGGTCGTATAGTTAAATACAACCAGTAGTCATGTTTCAATATAAGTGTTGGTTTTTCCAGTGGTCATGTTTGGATATGAGAGTTGGACCATAAAGAAGGCTGAGTGCTAAGAACTGATGCTTTTGAACTGTAGTGTTGTGGAAGACTCTTGAGAGTTCCTTGGACTGCAAGGGGATCCAACCAGTCAATCCTAAAGGATATCAACCATGAATACTCGTCGGAAGGACTGATGCTGAAGCTGAAGCTCCAGTACTTTGGACACCTGATGCTAAAAGCTGACTCAGTGGAAAAGACCCTGATGCTGGGAAAGACTGAAGGCAAAAGAAGAAGGGGGTGGCAGTAGATGAGATGGTTAGATAGCATCACCAACTCAGTTGACATGAGTTTAAGAAAACTCTGGGAGTTAGTGAAGGACAGGGAAGCCTGGCATGCTGTAGTCCATGGAGTTGCAAAGACTTGGACACACCTGAGTGACTGAACAACAAAATCATTCCAGAAAGCTGCCCCATGACTTTTTTTCAGTCAACTCCACTTCATCCCACCAGAGACAATAAATATTCTGATATTTTTCCATTAGTTTTGCCCATTCTAGAATATTGTGTGAATATCATAATATAGACTGTAATGATTTTACATAAGGCTTCTTTTCACTCAGCATTATGTGTTTGAGGTCCACCCCTGTTGACATGTCAGTACATCCTTCTTGCTAGAAAAACTAATAAACGTTCATATTTCTGTTACTTAATATAATAGAAATGTATTTTTCACTCATGTCCACATACACTATGAATATTCCTGGTTCAAAGACAGGATGTGGGGAACTTGGTGATCTTGGGCATCGAAATTTTACCTTTTCCTAAGCATTGATACATCTGTATGTGACAGCTGATGGAGAGAAAGAAAAGAGGCCAGAAGGCAACCTCCACTGTGTAAGAACTCAGCCTAGAGGCATCACACATTACTCCTATGCATACACCATCAATGAGGGCAGACCACATGGCCACATGTGCATACAGAGGTGGAGAGCGAAGGCTCTGGGTGGGCAGCCTGATGAATTTTTTTAATTTATTTTTATCTTTTTTGGAGTATAGTTGCTTTACAACACTCCAATTTTATTGGAGTATAATTGCTTTACAATGTTGTGCTAGTTTCTACTGTACAGAAAAATGAATATACATATATGTATATACATACATATACACATACCTGCATATACATATATCCCGTCTTGTTTGAATTGCGTTCCCACTCAGGTCACCACAGTGCATGAAGCAGAGTTTCCTGAGCTATACAGTAGGTTCTCGTTTGTTAGGTATTTTATTGTTTGTTGTTGTCATTTAGTAGCTAAGTCGTCTCCAACTCTTTGTGATCCCATGGACTATATAGCCCACCAGGCTCTTCTGTCTATGGGATTTCCTAGGCAAGAATACTGGCATGGGTTGCCGTTTCCTTCTTCAGAGAATATTCCCAACCTAGGGATCGAATACTGCATTAGCAGGTGGATTCTTTACCGCTGAGCCTCCAGGGAAGCCCAGTCTATGTTATGCATAATATCAATAGTGTATATGTGTCAATCTACAATCTCCTACTTCCTCCCACCCCTCCCTTTTCCTCCTTAGTATCCATGTATTTGTTCTCTTAACTCTGTGATGGTAAGATCACCTATACCATGTTGTTAGATTACACCTATATGCATTAATATACAATATTTGTTTTTCTCTTACTTCACTCTGTATGACAGCCTCTAGATTCATCCATTTCTCTATAAATGACTCAGCTTTGTTCCTTTTTATGGCTGAGTAATATCCATTGTTTACATGTACCACATCTTTATCCATTCCTCTGCTGATGGACATTTCGGTTGCTTCCATGCCCTGGCTATTGTAAATAGTGCTGCAGTGAACACTGGTACATGTGTCTTTTTGAATTAACTACCATACGTCCTGCCACCTATTTCTTGCAGTCTCTCTCTCTTGTACACCATAGAAGAAAGAACGCGCCTTTTAAAGGAAAACTAGTTATCTCTGTCACAATGTCTACCTCTAGTTCCATGACCTTCCCCTCTCACTAGGCTCTTTACTGAGTTTCTCTGTAAGAAGCCAAGAAGCACAAACTCTACGAAGCAACCAAACAGTGTCCACAGACGCTCCTGCTCTCGGCTCTTGAGGTTCGGTCCTGCCACTCCTAATGCTGTTATCTGCCAAGGCGGTTTTAAGCCTTTCCTTCTCTTGTATGTTCATATCTTGCTCTCCTCTGCTCATCTCTTCCAATGTTAGTTATGAGAAACCATTTGCTTAGGTAGGGATCTACCTGGTACTCTGAAGCCAAACAACTATCACTTCAAGAACAGTTATATTCTTTTCCAAGTCTCCTGTTAACAAGGCTCCTGAACATGTTTTGAAAGGAAAGACTGAAAGATTAGTAAATCTGGTTCTTTGCTAGGGATTTCCACACATATTATCTCAATTAATCTTCAAAGTACATGATAAGACATGATTATTTTTATTCTAAGATATTGGAAAGTAAGGTCCAGCTATTAACCAGTGATGTCCCAAGACACAGAATTAAAAAATGACCTGAGGACTTCCTTGGTTCCAAGGGTTAAGAATCCGTCTCCCAATGCAGGGGACCACACGCTCCATCCCTGGTTCAGGAAGATTCCATATGCCCCTGGGCAAATAAGCCCATGCGCCACAACTACCTAATCTGCTTGCCACAACTAGAGAAATCCTGTGTGCAGCAGTGAAGACCCAGCTCAGCCAAAAATAAACAACAAATAAGTAAATAAATAAATAACTTTAATAAAGGAATGACTTGGGATTTGAGTCTAGACATCGTGCATCTTATGACCAAAATGGAGTTTACAGGTTGACTGTCTAATTGCTTCCTTTCACAGATAAGGAAATAGAGGCTTAGGGCACTCAAATGACTTGTCTAGCATTTGAGAACTAGAAAGCGGCAGAGCCATGCCAAGTCTAAGGCTTCTAAATATCATGATGTGGTTCTATGTTTTTAACAATAAGATGTTGTCTCACATCAGGCTGACCCCTGCACTATTCCTGAAACCATTTCTAGCTGATAGTCACTGGTCAGCCAGCTTCTATTTGGGGTCGACTATCACAATACTTTCATTTTCCACTTGAATGCTGATGTTATGTCAAATCAGCCATTTTCCTGAAATGATCAAACCTACTTTGCATTTGCTAAACACTTTTCTTTTGAAATCTCCCCAGAACCTGTTTAGCAGAGGCAAAATGCCTTTGACAAAATTATCCCCTATTCAATGGTGTGAATTCAGTGTCTGATTATGCATCCATGAATCAAAAGTGTTTGCTGCCTCAGGGATCAGCCTCTGATATATCCTTACTAACTGTGCTTTTATCGTCTGTGAAAAAAATCAACTTGTCTCAGTACTGGTGACTGTTGTATTTCACTACTGTAAATGGGTTTCTTCATCACTGTGCATCTTTTACTTATTGTAATAAATGTGATCAACTGATGTTAAGTGTCACCTATAGACTGAAAAGGAAGTGCAAAAATAAGTCTGCTGAGAAAATATTTTTTGAAGGTCATATGTTATGTTGCTTTTTTGTGTTCTTAATTGGGAGCTTTGTAAACACCTAGCTAGAGCCCACCCTGGGTCCAAACCTGGCTGATAAATATAAAGCGTGTAAAAATAACAGAGCAAAAGAAATCTATGTGACCACTGAAGAACAATGAAGCGTAATCGCATGAAATAGTCAATGAACTCAGTAGGAAGATTGCTGCACTTACTGGAGTGATATATAATTTGTGGGAAGCCTCTAATTGCAACTTATATAACATGACTTTAAATCCTTCCAGAAAAGTACTCTACTTATTCAAATTGAGGTCTTTTAAAGCTGCCAAGCTGCCAAAATCTCTTGCCTGAGGTGACTGGCATATTTCTGTTCCGGGGAGACTCTGCGTATATTGACAATTGGACTTAAGTGTCCCACGGGGATAGTGGAGAGGGTGGCGAATGTTAAAGTGTAGAATACTAAACAAACCAAGAAACTACATTCTACATTTGTGGATTATACCTGCACTGGGAAAGACCTGTTAGTTATCTTGTTAAAAAAGACATTTAAATAAAGAAGTGCCAAAGTACTTACTAACCAGAATACCACCTGCTTCCTAGAAGTCAATGAATGCATATTTTTTGAATGATAAATATAGTAGTTGCTGCTTGTTGAGAACACAGCATGTATCTAGCACGTACTAAGGCCTCCGTTATAGGGCCATGAGGCCGCCCACATTCAGGCCTAGCCTGACCTATGCTTGTTTTCTTAGAGCCCTCTGGGGCTTCTAAGAGATTTTTAGGCCTTCACTCAGAGTGTATGCCCTCCCTCTTCGTCCTCCCCCAAACCCTCTCTGGTGGCTCAGATGGTAAAAAACCTGCCTGCAATGCAAGAGACCCGAGTTCAATCCCTAGGTTGGGAAGATCCCCTGGAGAGGGAATGGCAACTCACTCCAGTATTCTTGCCTGGAGAATTCCACGGACGGAGAAGCATGGTGGCCTATAGTCCAGGGGGTCACAAGGAGTCAGACACGACTGAGCAACTAACACAAACAAACGTCTTTGTCTAGCTTTCTATTCCTCGTTTTTGGCATTCAATCAAAATGTCTGGTAACAGGTGAATTAGGGGTTTCCCACTTTGGCAACTGGACATACCCTCTGAATATGTATATAGTGACAGTTCCTTCCATGAACCCAGATTATGTATTTGCTACTCTATGGATAAACCTAGACAGTGTATTAAAAAGCAGAGACATTACTTTGCTAACAAAGGTCCCTATAGTCAAAATGATGGTTTTTCTAGAAGTCATGTATGGATGTGAGAGTTGGACCATAAAGAAGGCTGAGAGTCAAAGAACTGATGCTTTTGAATTGTGGTGTTGAAGAAGACTCTTGAGAGTTCCTTGGACTGCAAGGAGTTCAAACCAGTCAATCCAAAAAGAAATCAATCCTGAATATTCATTGGAAGGACTGATGCTGAACTGAAGCTCCAATACTTTGGCCACCTGATGCATAGAGCCAATTCATTAGAAAGGACCCTGTTGCTGGGAAAGATTGAAGGCAGGGGAAGAAGGGGATTACAGAGGACTAGATGGTTGGGTGCCATCACTGACAATTTTGAGCAATCTCTGGGGATGGTGAGGGACAGGGAGGCCTGGTGTGCTGTGGTCCATGGGGTTGCAAAGAGTTGGATACAACTAAGTGACTGAATAACAGCGACAATGCTGTGGATTCCTAAAACATGCTTCACTTTTTCTTTCAGGACACTTAGCACAATTGCAATTTTTTACAGCCTCTTGGTAGGAGCCCCAGAAAGAGTTGAAGATTGTCTTGCTCATGCTAATATCTTCTTCCTTGGTTCAATTCCTGAAAGTGTTTAGAAATATTTGTAGAATGAATCTTTAATGCATTCTCACATCAGTTCCTAAGATAGAAGTTATTATCCTTAATTTATACATGAGAACACTGATGATCAAGGAACAAATTCTCTAAGATCCTTACTGTAATAAATAATAGAGCCTGTCTGCTTTACTCTGAAACCCATGCTTTCAAGTCCTATGGAACATTATGCTTTAAAGAGAACTCATGCTACATGAATGTAAGCTATATAAGTGAAAACAGTGCAAACAAATGCAAAGAAAAATCAAGTGAAATTGACATGTGAAACAATGTTAGTGGGTGGTGGCAGTTTTAGTGGGCTTAAACTTGCTTGGTTTTTGTTTGGCCACACCATGCATCAGGCGTGTGGGATGGTAGATCCCTGACCAGTGATCTAACCTGCACCCCCTGCATTAGAAGCATGGAGTCTTAACCACCGGGCAACCAGGGAAGTCCTAAAGCTGCATTTTCTACTTCGGAATACCAGGAGCATTAGATCAAGAACTAGCAGTTCTTGTGTCTACCTTGTGATTTGATTTCCTAAATGGAAGATGAAAGACTGGGAATGAGATGAGGCCAAGCTGTGTTTTCCTATCCAACCCGAGAGTTTGAAATCTCTAGATGTGACCTCACTAATTAAGGTAGGACTGAAACTAACCATAAAGGGAGAGGGTCATGTCACTCTAGTGGGGACAATCAATCATCATAACTCAACTCTACTCTCTTTGGTTTGGGTTGTGGCTATTTAAACCAGAAAATTATAAACGTGTAGAATCATTTCAAAAGACGACATCCTTTGGAAGACTTATCATGGGAGATTTCATGAGCACAGGACATTTGGCTAACTTTTTATACATATTCAGAATGGCTTAGAAATTTAAAAACCCGTGGAATAGTGTGGCTAAAGCAAGTATTTCTAGTTTGTATTCTAGAATGCTTGGGAGCAGAACGCATGAGGAGGGACACTCAGAGCTGCATCAAGAAGTGCACAGACTTTGGGGAGGAAGTTCAGAGCTTCAGGTGGGCGCTGGTTCCTCTGAGAGTGAGAGAAGTCATTGAATTTCCATTGTCTGACCTCTCACCATGTCATCAGTTGCATTAAAAGGAATGCTTTGTGTGCTAAATTGCTTCAATCAGGTCCAACTGTTTGTGACCCCATGGACCATAGCCCACCAGGCCCTTCTGTCCATGGGATTCTCCAGGCAAGAATACTGGAGTGGGTTGCCATGCCCTCCTCCAGGGGATCTTCCTGACCCAGGGATGGAACCCAAGTCTCTTTTGTCTCCTGCATTGGCAAGTGTGTTCTTTACCACTAATGCCACCTGGGAAGCACCATTAAAAAGAATAAATGAATCTTTATCTGAAGCCTAATTTTGAGCAAATTTGTAAATAGTAAAGTGTCCAGTTGCTTAGGAAGTACATTTCTCAGATTTCTAGATCAGAGAGAGCGCGCAAAGAAACACAAATTCCCGGAACTTTGAACCAGGCTCTCTGTGACACTGCCTGCTCTGCGGTATTTAATTCTGAACTGCCAAATGTAGTGTCACTTCATGACATGGAAGGAATGGCTGGGAGATGGCTTGAAGAAAGAGCTGAACAAGAAGTAGGCCCCAGGGGAATTTGTTGAGTCAAAAGTGAGAGGGGTAGAAAAGGAGATGGGCAAGACTGGAAGACAGGGATAAAGCTAGAGGAGGAGCATAAACCTCATGGTCAGAAACTAGTTTTATTCATGTATTAAATAAACACAGGTGAGTGACATTCCTATAAATCAGTTTCAGGAATATTGCTAAATCTCAGAGATACTGAAAAGGAATTTCACAGGGTAATTAATGCATTATTTCTCTCCATGACAATCTCTTAGTTTAGAAAAGAATCCAGTTATGTGGAGAGACATTTATAATAGTGTAGAGGTAAAGCTTCCCTGGGAGCTCAGTTGGTAAAGAATCCGAGTGCAATGCAGGAGACCTTAGTTCGGTTCATGGGTAAGGAAGATCCCTGGAAAAGCAATAGGCTACCCACTCCAATATTCTTGGGCTTCCTGGTGGCTCAGATGGTAAAGAATTTGCCTGCAGTGTGGGAGACCTGGGTTCAGTCCCTGGGTTGGGAAAATTCCCCTGGAGGAGGGCATGGCAACCCACTTCAGTATTCTTGCCTGGAGAATCCCCATGGACAGAGAACCTGGAGGGCTCATGGGGTCACAAAGAGTCGGACACGACTGAGCAGCTAAGCATAGCACATCCCAGGGGTATTCACAGGGGCTTCCCAGATGGCATTAGTCGTAAAGAACCTGTCTGCTAGAGTCGGGGTAAGGTGGTAAAGAACCTGCCTGCTGGACTCTTTGATAGGGGTAGCAAAGAGTCAGACACAACTAAGCGGCTAAGCATAGCACAGCCCAGAGGTATTCACAGGGGCTTCCCAGATGTCACTAGTGGTAAGAAACCTGCCTGCTAATTCAGGAGACAAGAGACTACGGTTCGATCCCTGGGTTTGGAAGATCTCTTAGAGGAGCACATGGCAACCCGCTCTAGTATTTGTACCTGGAGAACCCCATGGACAGAGGAGCCTGGTAGACTCTAGTCCACCGAGTTGCAAAGAGTCAGACACGACTGAAATGACTTAGCATGCTCGCAGAGGTATTTACATGATGACGTGCATATACAGCACAGACAGAGCTACCAACCTGCAAACTGGAGCATTTCTAAAAGAAGTTATGCAAGCAAAGTGACCCTAGAAGAATATGCTTCTGAATGTTAGTTATATAATATATTGGGATAGGCCAATGTTGAAGGCAGGAAAATATCCAGAATGTGATTGTAGCATTCCAAGTTCCAACAGGGTAATATTTAAAGAAATAATATTTGGCTTTAGAAACAGACTTTATGAACACTCAAGGAAAAAAAGATGCTTTCCTGTCCATTGTCTTGCAGGGCTCACCCTCTCTCAGAGTCTGCAATCACATTAGAACTCTAGCTTGAGTTCTAGCCTTTCACAGAAGTATATATTGGTTTAAAACAGCTATCTATTAATGTTTTTTTTTTTTCCTAGGACCTAAACTAAGAACTAGCAGGACACAAGTGGGCAATATAAGGTCCCTGTGCCATAGTTGTTTGACTTCCTTTTATCTTTATCTTTTTTAATTGTTATTAATTTATTTATCTTTAATTAGAGGATAATTGCTTTCCAACATTGTGTTTGTTTCTATTATACATCAACATGAATCAGCCATAGGTGTAAATATGCCCCCTCCTTCTAGAACCTCCCTCCTACTTCCCACCCGAACCCACCCCTCTAGGTTGTCACCAAATACCAGGTTTACTTTTCTAAACTTTAGCCTAAATTGGCCAAAGCCTGACAGTATCTATCTTTTCTACTATGATGTCAGCGTTGGGCAATACTGTGATGAAGTGAAAAGAGAGTGGCCAATCTAGAGAATGGGTGTCGAACTCAATCCTATATCAGAATCACTTGGAAGGTTAAAACATGGTTTGCTAGACTTTCTCCAGAGCTGCTGATTTATTAAGTCTGGAGGGAGCCTGAGAACTTCAAATATAACATGTTTTCCAGGACATGCTGTTTGCCTAGGGATGACATTTCCAGAACCACTGGAAAGAGACTACCTCCCTATATCTTTTCTCTCACTACTTTATCTCAAAGAACTGTCCTTCCTTTTCAATGCCCTTATACAATCTGGTTTTCTGTTTAATAGGTAGGACTTTAGACTCCATAGTACTGAGTAGGAACCTATTAGATTTCTTTAACTTTGCTTCTTGCTGAGGGGGTAGATGTCCATTAAATTGCAGCTAATATATGAAGTGTCATGGTCTCCAGACCCAGGGGAAGAGAGGCAACCTCTCAGATGAGGGCAGGGAAGTTCAGCGGCAAACTTCCACTGAGCATCTGTAGATGATAGTGCCGTACCATGACCTGCACAGAGGTACCCTAGGAAAGAGACAGTCTTTATCCAAGGGCTTATGTCCCACAAGTTCAAAAGGAGCTTTCAATGTTTAGAACATGGAGAAAAATACTTAGGACAATACAAAATGTATTCATTACAGAAGAAAATGAAATTTAAATCTCCAGTTCACCAAAATACCCACTGAAGAAAACTGCTGTGCCTTCAACCTTTGAAAAATCGCTAATGAACTACATGAATCTCTATGTGCCCTTAATCAGGTGACCGACTAGCTGGGGCTAGCAGAGTGACCTCTCACAACCAGGCAGTAAATTCACATAATTGGGGAACATATTCATTTGCATATTGAGGTCAAAACTCCAATGTGTAAACTGAAAAGAATGATATTAATTAGCAAAATTTCTTGCAAGGCTCTTTGGCTTAGAAAAACACTTTCAGCTCAGTTTAAGTGTGCACAGGTGATGTCTCTCTGTACAAGTCTGTCTGGATCCAGTAAACCTCGTCATGCTCTCATATAAGGGAAATCATTCGCTATTCCAACATGTCTGAAGACGCCTCTGCTATATGTGCACAGACTTGAAGCCCTCTGGGGAACAGGCACATTGCATCTGGCCAAGCTCTGAGAGAGTGGGGAAAGATGTGGGGGACTTTGCATAAGCAAGGTTTCCACTGTAGGGGAGTGTGGATACACAGGTTCCTACTCGAATTATCCATCTCCAACCCCGTGCTTGGCACATGAGAAGCAGTTCACAAGTACTTTTGAATGTGAAATTTAGTAGAAAAGTAAAGAGCCAAGATTTGTTGGGTTTTACTCATGAACCTGTAATTCATTTTGGCCTCAAAACATTTCCTAGTAAAAAGGCTATAGTCTTGGCCATTCATGTATATTTCTCTTAACTTTCCATGATAAATCCTTAGCAAGTGTAAAGTTGTAGAAAATTGAACATTGTGATGTCTTGTGGAGGAAATATCTTAAGTAAGAGATCATTTTCCAAGATGCTTAGTGACTCTAAACAGCATCAGGCCTAACTGTGAAACCTTGCTTTTCCAGATGGTGAATGGATGTGAAAAATTTACAGGCATTTCTCTTCCAAATATTGAAGTAGTTTAATTTTTTTCTTGTTATAAAATGTTGATGCTCCTGCCATTGAAAATACTGCAATATAAAAATTTGCTGATCTGCTTTTTGTCAAGAGAAGAAAACAACTTGTTTGGCACCAGACATTGATTTTCCAGCAATATGAGCAATAAAGGGACTAAATTCTCAGAGAAGTTCCAAATCCAACCCCACCTGCCTGATGTTTCCAGAAGATTTTGCATATTCAGCTTAGAGTCTGGAAACATTTAAAATTTGCACTTCTCAATGAACTAATGGAAAGATGAAAGGAGATTTTGATAATTTCTTCATTTTACAAGCTACAGGTATATTTAACTTCTAAGTAATTACGAGCAAAGCATTTAAACACTTGGCCTCAATCTACCCAACTGTAATGTAGGTAAACCAAAGAACCTGATTTTTTAAATATTTAACAATGAATAATAAAGATGATGAGAATAACCATTCTTTGAATGCTATTTTTTGTACCTGTCAGGAATTATACTAAGATCTTTACTTGATTTAACTCATTTTATTCTTACTATAACAAGAAGCTCAGTTGCTTCGGTGATGTTCAACTCTTTGCAACACTATGAACTATAGCCCTCAGGCTCCTCTGTCCATGGGATTTTCCAGGCAATACTGGAGTGGGTTGCCATGCCCTTCTCCAGGGACTATAAGCCTAGTTATGTAATCTTCAGCTAACAAGTAACACAAATGGGTTTTTAGAGGATAAACAACTTTCCCCAATAAAAGCAGACCTAAGATAAAAATTTAAGCCTTCTAACTGCAAACTAATGTTCTTAAACAATTTCCTCAATGATAAATGGACTTTTAAAATAAATATCATTATGCTCTTTTTTGTAAAACTTATTATAGTGTCACATTCTAATCAATAAAGGATAAATAGAAAGATAAGTATAAACACATATACACAAATTCTGTGTGTGTGTGTGATTTAGTTATTCACTGTGATCAATTTGTGATAGATAATCTTAATTGTAGGATGTTATATGTAATCCCCATTGTAACCACAAAGAAAGTATCTATAAAATTTAGACAAAAGAAAACAAAGAAGGAATCAAAATGTGTTGCTCACTACAAAAAGATCAACTAAATATAAAGGAAACCAAAGGAGAGGAAATGAGGGACAAGAAACAAGACATATTCATAGCAAATAATAAAATGGTAAAAGTGCTTCCTTATCAGTCACTGATTATAAATGGGGACTTACCTGGTGGCCTGGTAGTTAAGAATCCACCTTCCAATGCAGGGGACATGGTTTGATTCTTGGTCAGGGAACTAAGATACCACATGCCATGTGGCAACTGAACCCATGAACCACAGGTAGAGAGAACCCCACACGCTGCAACGTGTGGGGTTGCAGTGGAGTCACACGCTAAGTTGTGTGACTTAGTGTCACACCTAAGACCTAAAACAGCCCAAAAATAAGTAAATAAATGTTTTTAAGAATAAATTGATTTACATCTACACTGACAAGTCATATATTGGGAGAATGAATCAAAAAACAGGATCCAATTGTGAGCCATCATTAAAAGACTCAATTTAGATCTAAGGACACAGGTTGAAAGTGAAAGAATGGGAAATGAAAGATATTCCACGCATATTGTAATCAAAAACAAGTTGAGGTGGCTATAATAATATCAGATAAAATAGACTTAAGTAAAAATTGTTACAAAAGAAATAGATAAACATTATACCATGATAAAATGATCAATTCTTCAAAACTATGTAATTATAAATACATATCCTTCAAACAGTAATCAAAATCCTCCCAATAAAGACAAGTTAAAGACTAGATGGTCTCACTGGTGAATTCTATCAAACATTTAAAGATGAACTAACACAAACCCTTCTCAAATTCTTCCCAAAAAATTGAAGAGAACACCTCCCAACATACATTGTGAGGCCAGCATTACTCTGAATCCAATTCTAGATAAAGATTCTACAAGAAAAGATAAATAGAGACCATTATCTCCAATGAATATTGAACAAAAATCCTCAACCAAATGCCAGCATGTCAAATTCAACATCACAATGAAAAGACTGTACAAAGACCAAGTGGGATTTATTCCTGGAATTGGAGGATGATTCAACAGATGGAAAACAGTCAATGTGAAGCATTACATTAACAGAATGAAAGAAAACAGCCACATAATCATCTAAACTGAGTAAGAAAAAGCCTTTCACAAAAGTCAACCCCCTTTTACAACAGAACACTCAAAAACCTAGGAATAGAAGGAAACTACCTCAATATCGTAAAGGTGTTATATGAAAAACCCACAGCTAAGCTAACAACACCATCGTCAAAGATGAAAGACTGAAAGTTTTTTCTCTAAGGTGAAAAATAAGACAAGCCTGCCAATTTTTGCTACTGATTTTCAACATAGTACTATAAGTCCTAGCCAGAGCAATTAGGCAAGAAACAAAACGAAGAAAACCACATTTGAAGGAAAGAAGAAAATCATCTCTCCTTGCAGATGGCAGGCTCTTATGAACAGAAAACCCTAAAGATTCTACCCCCCCCCCCAAAAAATGTTAGAATCAAAATCAAATTCTGCAAAGCTGCAGATACAAAATCAACATCAAAAATAAGTTGCATCAATGTGCATTAGCAATGGATAACATAAAAAGTAAATTGAGAAAAGAATCCCATGTATATAGCATCAAATAGAGTGAGTCTGAGTGAACTCCAGGAGTTGGTGATGGACAGGGAGGCCTGGCGTGCTGCAATTCATGGGGTCGCGAAAAGTCAGACACGACTGAGCGACTGAACTGAACTGAACTGAGAGTAACATACTCAGGAAGGAACTCAGTGGGAGAAGGAAGATTTTGGGCTAAAAATTAAAAAACATTGAAACAGACACAAATAAATGAAATGACATCTTGTATTCATGAGCTGAAAGGCTTAATATTAAGACGCAAGACTACCCAAAGGGATCGGTACGTAATTAATCATCTTAAAATTCATATGGACTCTCAAGGCACCCTGGATAGCTAAAACAATCAGAAAAGAACAATGGAGGAATCACATTTCCTGATACCAAATTTTATTGCAAAGATACTGTAATTAAAACAATGTGGAAGTGGCATATGAAACAGTGAAATAGAATAAAGAGTTGGGAAATAAACCTCTGGAATATGGTCAAATAACTTTGACAAAGTTGCCTAGATCATTTAATGTAGAAAGGACATTAAATGTAATTAAATTAAATCCTTTAAATGTAATTAAAGGATCATTTAATGTAGAAAGGACCTTTTCAGCAAATGATTTTAGGAAAATTAGATATTCACATACAAAAGAATCGGTGTGGGCCCTTTTCTTATACCATATGCAAAAATTCACTCAGAATCTACCAATAATCTAAATGTAAGAGCTAGAACTATAAAATTTTTAGAAGAAAACATAGGGGAAATGCTTCTTGAGTTTGAATTTGGCAATGATTACTTGAATATACCAAAAGCACAGGCAGCAACACCAGAAATTGGGAGAGGAATTATGCTTCATCAAGATTTAAAAGTTTTGTGCATCAGTGGGCATTGTCAACAGAGTGAAAAGGTAACCTATCAGATGGAAGAAAATGTTGTCAAATCACCTATCTGATAAGAAAATGATATCCAATATGTGTGAAAATTCCTATAGTTCAAAAATAACAATAACACTCCAATTCAAAAATGGACAGAGGACTTGAATAGATGTCTTTTTCGATTAACTAATAACTAATAAGTATACAAAGAGTTGCTCGACATCACTGATCATCAGGGCAATGCCATCAAAGCCATATTTAAATATCACTTCATACTCATTAGCATGGCTACTACAAAAAATGAAAACAAATGTTGACAAGGATGTGGAGAAATTAGAACACTTGTGCATTGCTGGCAGGAATGTAAAATAATGTAATTGCTGCTTGTGTGGGAATAATATGATGACTAGTATAATATGATGTTTTCATTAAAATTAGACATTGGAATACTATATAATTCTACTTCTAGGTATATACTCAGAATAAATGAAAGCAGGATCTAATATATATATATATATTTCAAGGAACATTTTCATAGCAATATTATTTGCAATATATGTAAGATGGAAATAACAAATGTCCATTGCCAGATGGACAAAAACTAAGACCAAGGCACCCAATCGCATCATTTTATGGCAAATAGATGGGGTAACAATGGAAATATTACAGACTTTATTTTCTTGGGCTCCAAAATCACTGCAGATAGCAAATGCAGCCACAAAATTAAAAGACGCTTGCTCCTTGGGAAAAAAAAAGCTACGACAAACCTAGACAGCATATTAAAAAGCAGAGACATTACTTTGCTGACAAAGGTCCATATAGTTAAAGCTATGGTTTTTCCAGTAGTCTTGTATGGATGTGAGAGTTGGACTATAAAAAAAGCTGAGTGCCAAAGAATTGATGCTTTTAAATTGTGGTGTTAGAGGAGTCTTGAGAGTCCCTTGGACTGTAAAAAGATCACACCAGTCAATCCTAAAGGAAATCAACCCTGAATATTCATTGAAAGAACTGATGTTGAAGCTGAAGCTCCAATACTTTGGCCACCTGATGCGAAGAGCCAACTCATTAGAAAATACCCCGATGCTGGGGAAGATTGAAGGCAGGAGGAGAAGGGGACGACAGAGGATGAGATGGTTGGATGGTATCACTGACTCAATGGACATGAGTTTGAGCAAGCTCTGGGAGATGGTGAAAGACAGGGAAGCCTGGTGTGCTGCAGTCCATGAGGTCACAAAGAGTAGAATACAACTGAGCAACTGAACAACAATTGCCAGATGAATAGATAAACAAAATACAGCAAATATATACAATGGAATATTTTCAGCCTTCAATAAGGAGAGAGAATTCTGACATAGGCTTCAACATGAATGAACTCTGAAGACATTGCAGTAAGTGAAATGAATTGATTCCACATATGAGAGCCATTCAAAGTAGTCAAATTTATAGACAGAAAGAAGAATGGTGGTTTCAAGGTCTGTAGTGAAAGGAATTAGAGAGTTAGTGTTTAATGGGAGCAGAGTTTTAGTTTTGAAAATTTAAAAAGTTGTAGAACTGGGATGGCATTAACAGTTTCAGAACAATGTGAATGTACTTAACACAGAATTGTATACATAAACATGATTAAAATTTTGTATTGTATATATTTTACTGCAACAAAATGAGTTTCTTAAAAGAGTAAATATTTATTTAGAATAAGTAATTATCATAAATGATTTCTGGAGGGTTTGGGACACTCCCCACAGATATCTCTTTCAGTTCAGTTCAGTTCAGTTCAGTCTCTCAATCGTGTCTGACTCTTTGTGACCCCATGAATCGCAGCATGCCAGGCCTCCCTGTCCATCACCAACTCCTGGAGTTCACCCAGACTCACGTCCATCGAGTCAGTGATGCCATCCAGACATCTCATCCTCTGTCGTCCCCTTCTCCTCCTGAAACATGCTTATGGAGAATGTGTCCCTGATTGGACAAGAGTTTCTTTCAGTTAAACTCTCTCCCTCTGCATTTTCCGTATGCTGTTTCAGATGACTCAAGACACATCTCATACCAGATGTCATGGTTTAATACTTAAAGGATACATGACAGGTCTTTCAAGGGCTCGCTCAGCCTCTCAACTGATGGGGATGGAGGAGACCATGTATCTTTGTTCTTCAGGAATGTGCATGATGCACTCTTCAAAAAATTATCTTCATGTTTCAATTTTAAACTGTTTCCGATTTAGCTGAGGATGATCAGTTGGCAAGAGGTTTGCAATGAGAAGTAATACTACTCTCTTATGTGTGCGAGAGAAATATGTAAGTTATATTTGGGGGTTGACAATTTTAATCAGGCATTTCTATTGCAGCCTTGCTAGGGAAATAGCGCTAGGATGTCAGGCTCTTGCAGTCTGCAGATCAGTGCTATACAACAAAGACTCTCCCTCCTGAAATCCTTACTGCTCCATTAAGAAACAAGTTTTGTTTTTTTTTTTTTTTGAGTACCATTAAGTAGTTTGGCACTTGCCTTTTGGGATAACTAGAAGCTGTTGATTTTATTCTTGATCTTTGTAGTTTCAGCCAAAACAGAAAGGGCCAATTGCATATCCTTTAAAGTGAAAAGAGTTAAACCAGCAAGAAAAAATACCATTTACTCCAAATTATTCATTTTATGTAAGAGAAAATTAATAATGCTAGAATCAAGAGGAACTGATATTAACACTGCAATCACAAAAGGCTGATCCTATTTCAGAGTATGGGATTTTATATGGCCATCATCTTCATTATCATGTAACATTGAAAGAAAAATGGCTGTCTGGGGAAGCCTTACAAATAGCTGTGAAAAGAAGAGAAGCAAAAAGCAAAGGAGAAAAGGAAAGATATAAGCATCTGAATGCAGAGTTCCAAAGAATAGCAAGAAGAGATAAGAAAGCCTTCTTCAGCAATCAATGCAAAGAAATAGAGGAAAACAACAGAATGGGAAAGACTAGAGATCTCTTCAAGAAAATCAGAGATACCAAGGGAACATTTCATGCAAAGATGAGCTCGATAAAGGACAGAAATGGTATGGACCTAACAGAAGCAGAAGATATTAAGAAGAGATGGCAAGAATACACAGAAGAACTGTACAAAAAAGATCTTCATGACCCAGATAATCACGGTGGTGTGATCACTGACCTAGAGCCAGACATCCTGGAATGTGAAGTCAAGTGGGCCTTAGAAAGCATCACTACGAACAAAGCTAGTGGAGGTGATGGAATTCCAGTTGAGCTATTCCAAATCCTGAAAGATGATGCTGTGAAAGTGCTGCACTCAACATGCCAGCAAATTTGGAAAACTCAGCAGTGGCCACAGGACTGGAAAAGGTCTCTTTTCATTCTGATCCCAAAGAAAGGCAATGCCAAAGAATGCTCAAACTACCACACAATTGCACTCATCTCACACGCTAGTAAGGTAATGCTCAAAATTCTCCAAGCCAGGCTTCAGCAATATGTGAACCGTGAACTTCTTTTGCTTCCAGGGTGGTTCACCATCACTGTTCAGTCCAGAAAATTATTGAATGTTCAGTTCAGTTCAGTCGCTCAGTTGTATCCGACTCTTTGCGACCCCATAAATCACAGCATGCCAGGCCTCCCTGTCCATCACCAACTCCCGGAGTTCACCCAGACTCACGTCCATCAAGTCAGTGATGCCATCCAGCCATCTCATCCTCTATCGTCCCCTTCTCCTCCTGCCCCCAATCCCTCCCAGCATCAGAGTCTTTTCCAATGAGTCAACTCTTTGCGTGAGGTGGCCAAAGTACTGGACTTTCAGCTTTAGCATCATTCCTTCCAAAGAAATCCCAGGGCTGATCTCCTTCAGAATGGACTGGTTGGATCTCCTTGCAGTCCAAGGGACTCTCAAGAGTCTTCTCCAACACCACAGTTCAAAAGCATCAATTCTTTGGCGCTCAGCCTTCTTCACAGTCCAACTCTCACATCCATACATGACCACAGGAAAAACCATAGCCTTGACTAGATGAACCTTTGTTGGCCAAGTAGTGTCTCTGCTTTTGAATATGCTATCTAGGTTGGTCATAACTTTCCTTCCAAGGAGTAAGCGTCTTTTAATTTCATGGCTGCAATCACCATCTGCAGTGATTTTGGAGCCCAGAAAAATAAAGTCTGACACTGTTTCCACTGTTTCCCCATCTATTTCCCATGAAGTGATGGGACCAGATACCATGATCTTCATTTTCTGAATGTTGAGTTTTAAGCCAACTTTTTCACTCTCCTCTTTCACTTTCATCAAGAGGCTTTTTAGTTCCTCTTCACTTTTTGCCATAAGGGTGGTATCATCTGCATATCTGAGGTTATTGATATTTCTCCCAGCAATCTTGATTCCAGCTTGTGTTTCTTCCAGTCCATCATTTCTCATGATGTACTCTGCATATAAGTTAAATAAGCAGGGTGATAATATACAGCCTTGATGTACTCCTTTTCCTATTTGGACCAGTCTGTTGTTCCATGTCCAGTTCTAACTGTTGCTTCCTGACTTACATACAAATTTCTCAAGAGGCAGGTCAGGTGGTCTGGTATTCCCATTTCTTTCAGAATTTTCCTCAGTTTATCATGATCCACACAGTCAAAGGCTTTGGCATAGTCAATAAAGCAGAAATAGATGTTTTTCTGGAACTCTCTTGCTTTTTCCATGATCCAGCAGACGTTGGCAATTTGATCTCTGGTTCCTCTGCCTTTTCTAAAACCAGCTTGAACATCAGGAGGTAGCAACACTTGTAAATGATTAGAGAAAGCAAAAAATTGGCAGTGGATGGTGAAATACAGGAGACAGCTGTAATATTTACATGACTCATCCTGGCCACGTACTACTTTGCGTATACCACTAGAATGGGCCTTACTGGACTGAGTCAAGACAGAAAGAGTATCCTTACTATTATACCTCTCACTTCATCCTTCAAAGGCTAAAAGGGAAAAATAAGACACAGGGAGATATCTTCACAGGGAGATGTCTTTTCTTAAAATAGTTTCTGGTCCCTTTAAACACTGAATATTAGAAAAATACAAATACTTGACATAGTATTCATATCTGAAAACTGGCTTCTTACCACAAATACTGCAAAAATTTAAAAATAGAGCCATCAAAAGCAAAACAGATTCAAACTGACAGCAAGTATGTCCAATATTTCCTTGAAAGGCCATTTCCATCACAGCAAAGATAAATCAATGTTCATTGCTCAAAATTTGAAAAGTATGAGTAAATGGTCAAAGTTGTTGTTATAAAAAGTGTGTTGTTATTGCTCTTTAGTTGCTTAGTCATGTCTGACTCTTTTGGAACCCCACGGACTGTCAAGAATACTGGAGGGGGTTGCCATTTTCTTCTTTATGGGATTTTCCCAAGCCAGAGATTGAATCTGTGTCTCCTGTATTAGCAAGTGGATTCTTTACCACTGAGCCACCTGGGAAAATCTATGAAAAGTTTAGCCTCTCAGGCAACTTAAAGGAACAAAATATTTGAAGTAAAATAGACTCAGCAGGCTGTATAATCAGTCACATTCAAGCCAGTTACTTCATAACATCTGCTGTTATAAACATAATAATCTACAACCATTACTTTCTTATATCAGTGATTATTAACTCTTTTTTTATCAAATCAGTAAGATCAGTATTATCTTGCCTACCATATATATGAGAGGCAAATAAATTTTCATTCATTTTGTTTCTCAAATTGAAACTATTCAAAGACATTTATTCAGAAGCTACTATATTTTAGGCAAAATGTGAGGTGCTAGAGGTATGAAAAACAAGACATATCTTGTCATAGAATTTGGGGGGAAATGGAGGGAAAAAGATAAAACACTTGAAACAACTATATTTTTAAATTACAAATTTAATGTGTTGTGATATAAAGAAGTATTTATGAGAAATAATGATAAAACAGATTACTTCATCATAACTCTTAATGCAAACAACAACAAATACTCAGCAAAAATTAAAGTGTTGCTCATGAGATCAAAGAGCTTGCCAGAGTATAAGGAATTACCAGGGTATGTAGGAAGAAAAAAGAAGAAAGAAAAGAAAGGACAGAAGAAAGGAGAAAATAAAATAAATAAATAAAAAGGGAAATGGTAACCAAGGATGTGGGGCTTTCTTAGAGGCTCAGACAGTAAAGAATCTGCTTGCAGTGCAGGAGACCAGAGTTTGATCCCTGGATGGGGAAAACCCACTGCAGAAAGAAATGGCTACCCACGATGGTATTCTTGCCTGGAGAATTCCATGGACAGCGGAGCCTGGTGGGCTACTGTCCATGGGTGGACATGAAAATAGGTGCTATGGCTTTCATCTCTATTATTCTTTAAAACTGTTAGAAGCAAAACTAAAACATCAGCTTTCTTGTAGATGGAAACCAAAATTTATCATTCAAAGGGTAGATTTTGCATTAGACTAGACACAGTCATAGGGAATTTGTAAGCCAGAGTATAAATTAGAATGAATCACCTAGAATGAACCACCTAGAAAGGTACACACAAAAACCCCACAAAGATGCAAAACTTGGAAAAGTGTGAAGAAATATAGCAGATACAGTAAGATCTAGTCTTTAAAAAATTGAAGTCCCTGAAAAAAATAAAGTAAATAATAATGCATCATTATTTTCCTTAACAAAGCAAAGGCAATAATCTATAAATTCAAGAAACTCAATGACACCCAAATAGGATAAATAAAAGTAAATATACAGCTTAGTACATCACAGTGAAATATTGAATACCAAGCCAAAGAGATAATCTGAAAAGCAGCAGATAATGTCTTTTATTTTTTAAAGGACGCATTACATTTATTAGAGCAACAGAATTACAGCTGACATTTCAAAAGCAACAAGAGCAGTGAGAAAATAGTGGACTAAAACATTCAAGAATATCTTCAATGTATCAACAAAAGAAATGTCAACTAAATTAGAATGCCATATTCAGGAAAATATACTTCAAAATAAAATTGAAATAAAGACACTTCAAACAAATGAATATATGATTGCAGTAGACCGTACTAAAATTTTGGTAAGGATAGTTCAGTTCAGTTCAGTTCAGTCGCTCAGTCACGTCCAACTCTTTGCGACCCCATGAATTGCAGCATGCCAGGCCTCCCTGTCCATCACCAACTCCCGGAGTTCACCCAAACTCATGTCCATCGAGTCAGTGATGCCATCCAGCCATCTCATCCTTTGCTGTCCCCTTCTCCTCCTGCCCCCAATCCCTCCCAGCATCAGAGTCTTTTCCAATGAGTCAACTCTTCACATGAGGTGGCCAAAGTATTGGAGTTTCAGCTTCAGCATCAGTCCTTCCAAAGAAATCCCAGGGCTGATCTCCTTCAGAATGGAGTGGTTGGATCTCCTTGCAGTCCAAGGGACTCTCAAGAGTCTTCTCCAACACCCGTACCTTTGACCAAAAAAAAGGTAGCCCTGTTTTTTTTTTTTTTTTTTTTTTTTTGGTTTTAATTTTATTTTATTTTTAAACTTTACATAATTGTATTAGTTTTGCCAAACATCAAAATGAATCCACCACAGGTATACATGTGTTCCCCATCCTGAACCCTCCTCCCTCCTCCCTCCCCATACCATCCCTCTGGGTCGTCCCAGTGCACCAGCCCCAAGCATCCAGTATCGTGCATTGAACCTGGACTGGCAACTCGTTTCTTACATGATATTTTACATGTTACAATGTCATTCTCCCAAATCTTCCCACCCTCTCCCTCTCCCACAGAGTCCATAAGACTGTTCTATACATCAGTGTCTCTTTTGCTGTCTCATACACAGGGTTATTGTTACCATCTTTCTAAATTCCATATATATGCGTTAGAATACTGTATTTATGTTTTTCCTTCTGGCTTACTTCACTCTGTATAATAGGCTCCAGTTTCATCCACCTCATTAGAACTGATTCAAATGTATTCTTTTTAATGGCTGAGTAATACTCCATTGTGTATATGTACCACAGCTTTCTTATCCATTCATCTGCTGATGGACATCTAGGTTGCTTCCATGTCTTGGCTATTATAAACAGTGCTGCGATGAACATTGGGGTACACGTGTCTTATTAGCAAGGTGAAAAGACAGCCTTCAGAATGGGAGAAAATAATAGCAAATGAAGCAACCGACAAACAACTAATCTCAAAAATATACAAGCAACTCCTACAGCTCAACTCCAGAAAAATAAACGACCCAATCAAAAAATGGGCCAAAGAACTAAATAGACATTTCTCCAAAGAAGACATACAGATGGCTAACAAACACATGAAAAGATGCTCAACATCACTCATTATCAGAGGTAGCCCTGTTTTTTAAAGATAGGTTGATATAAGTGGTGAACAAAATAAGATAAACATCATGAGTAGTGGTATATCTAAATGGAAATTGTTAGTATAAGACAAAATTATTATATCTGCATATGTTTGTTATTTTTATCTTATATTACTGATTAAATGAACATTTTTTTCCTTATGTTTATCAACCATGCATGTTACTTTTCTGAGAAATGCCTGCTCATGACTTTGGCACACTATTTTATTTGGTCATTTAGCTTTTTTGTGGTTTGTCATTTATTCATCTTAAATAGATTAGACTATGTTATTTTACTTGTTTCATGCTGCTTTTTGATAAAAGAGCCCCTATTTTTCACAAAGTTAAATTCATCAATCTTTTCCTTATAGTCAAAATTTTTACTTTCATGTTTAAGAAATATTTTTTTGTCTGAAGGTGAAAAAATAAAATATGAGTTTGGTTTAAATTGTGGCATTAGAAAGGAGAGGTTAAGGATGAATCGACATTTCTAGCTTGGATAACTGGATGCAAGGTAATTCCATCTATTGAGGAAGAGAACACTAAAAGAAGACTAGGTTTTAGAAAAAACAAGGAGGATTATAAATTTAGTTTTCATCATGTTTAATTTAAAATGCATTTGACTGAGCTGCTGGTCCAGTGCTGAGATGTTTCAAAGCCTTATGAAAAATGTTTGGATCCCCATGAAGCCCTACTATACCCAAGTTTACCAGGAAATTTAGGTAGGAATAGTGTTGATGGGTTTCATCATTTATAAATTCAGGGGTGCTGATAAAAAAGTAAAGCCTCAAAAGTTTCCAGTTGTGCACCTGTTCATGGCCATCATTAATCAGCTTTCCTTGGATGGGATGGCAGGATGGCTCTGTTGTGGGAACGTGGGACATTCTGTTGACTTGTAGCAGTCCTGCTGCCCGCATGCATGAATAAACATACCTATGAGACTAGAGATCTCTCCAAGAAAATTAGAGATACCGAGGGAACTTTTCATGTGAAGATGGTCACAATAAAGGACAGAAACAGTATGGACTTAACAGAAGCAGAAGATAATAAGAAGAGGTGGCAAGAATAAACAGAACTATACAAAAAAGATCCTCATGACCCAGATAATCGTGATGATGTGATCACTCACCTAGAGTCAGACATCCTGGAATGCGAAGTCAAGTGGGCCTTAGAAAGCATCACTACTGACAAAGCTAGTGGAGGTGATGGAATTCCAGTTGAGCTATTTAAAATCCTAAAAGATTATGCTGTGAAAGTGCTGCACTCAATATGCCAGCAAATTTGTACAACTCAGCAGTGGCCAGAGGACTGACAAAGGTCAGTTTCATTCCAATCCCAAAGAAATGTAATGCCAAAGAATGTTCAAATTACTGCACAATTGCACTCATCTCACATGCTAGCAAAGTAATGCTCAAAATTCTCCAGCCAGGTTTCAACAGTACATGAATAGTGAACTTCCAGATGTTCAAGATGGTTTTAGAAGAGGCAGAGGAACCAGAGATCAAATTGCCAACATTCGATGGATCATTGATAAAGCAAGATAGTTTCCGAAAAACACCTACTTCTGCTTTATTGACTGCACCAAAGCCTTTGACTGTGTGGATCACAACAACTGTTGAAAATTCTTCAAGATATGGGAATACCAGACCACCTTACCTGCTGCTGGAGAAATCTGTATGCAGGTCAAGAAGCAACAGTTAGAACCGGACATGGAACAACAGACTTGTTCCAAATCGGGAAAGGAGTTGGTCAAGGCTGTATATTGTCACTGTGCTTATTTAACTTACATGCAGAGTACATCATGCGAAATGCTGGACTGGATGAAGCACAAACTGGAATCAAGATTGCCAGGAGAAATATCAATAACCTCAGATATGCAGATGACACCACCCTTATGGCAGAAAGTGAAGAAGAACTAAAGAGCCTCTTGATGAAAGTGAAAGAGGAGAGTGAAAAAGTTGGCTTAAAACTCAACATTCAGAAAATGAAGATCATGCATCTGGTCCCATCACTTCATGGCAAATAGATGGGGAAACAATGGAAACAGTGACAGACTTTAATTTTTGGGCTCCAAAATTACTGTAGATGGTGACTGCAGCCATGAAATTAAAAGACGCTTGCTCCTTGGAACAAAAGCTATGACCAACCTAGACAGTATACTAAAAAGCAAAGATAATACTTTTCTGACAAAAGTCCGTCTAGTCAAAGCTATGGTTTTTCCAGTAGCCATGTATGGATGTAAGAGTTGGACTATAAAGAAAGCTGAGCACCAAAGAATTGATGCTTTTGAGCTGTGGTGTTGGAGAAGACTCTTGAGAGTCCCTTGGACTGCAAGGAGATCCAACCAGTCCATCCTAAAAGAAATCAGTCCTGAATATTCATTGGAAGGACTGATGCTGAAGCTGAAACTCCAATATTTAGGCCACCTGATGCAAAGAACTGAGTCACAGGAAAAGACCCTGATGCTGAGAAAGACTGAAGGCAGGAGAAGGGGACGAAAGAGGATGAGATGGTTGAATGGCATCACTAACTTGATGGACATGAGTTTGAGCAAGCTCTGGTGTTGGTGATGGACAGGGAAGCCTGGTGTGCTGCAGTCCATGCTGTCGCAAAGAGTCAGACATGACTGAGCAACTGAAATGAACTGAACTGGTGAGACTCACAAAGACAAAAATAAGAAATAAAATGCATTTGAGCCTTCTATGGTTGATATATTGAAAAAAGTTTGTTGTGTGGAACTGGTCCCCATAGGAAATATCAGAGGTAGAGATGATTTATTTAATCTTAGGAATTATTTTTTTGATGATAGTCAAAGAAGCCAATGAGCATGAACAAGCTTACTTAAGAAGTGAGTGGGGCAGTAGCTCTCAACTTGAAGAGACTTCGACCTTCCACCCCTTCCCCACTTCCTAGGACTTTCAACAATGTCTGGAGATATTTTTTGTAGCCCTGACTGGGGAAATGCATCTAGACTGTAGAGGCCAGGAATCTGCTCAGCAAGCCTCAACACAATATCGATAGTCCCCCTTTTCCCTGGTGGCTCAGATAGTAAAGAATCTTCCTGCAATGCAGGTGCCCCAGGTTCGATCCCTGAGTAAGGAAGAGTCCCTGGAGAAGAAAATGGCAACCCACTCCAGTATTCTTGCTTGGAGAATCGCATGGACAGAGGAGCCTGGTGGGCTACAGTCCACAGCGTTGCAGAGAGTTGGACACGACTGAGTGACTAACACTTTCACTTGCACTCTCTCCTAAAAGAAAATATCCAGCCTCATATATCAACAGCGCCAAAGTTGAGAAACCCTGGGGTAGAGAAAAGAGACCTTCTGCCAAATTTTGTACAGCACTCAGTGGTTGTGCTTCAGAATGAAAATTTTCAAGTAACACCGAAAAGGAGTAGTCAGTCATCTAGGAGGAAAATCAAGAGTATTAAATCATGGAAGCCAAGAGGTAAATGTTATCAATGATATCAAATGCCACTGAGTTCATCTAAATTGAAGAATACAAAGTATCCGTTAGACAGACATAGTGAAAAGGAAGTTTTTTCATGAGACTGTTTTGTGGAACGATGAGGGTAAGAGAGGAGTGAAACTCAGGTTCGAGTCTGTTGAACAGTGAGTAGAACATAATGAAATGTAAGTTAGCAAGAATAGATAGCTCTTTTGATATTTTTTGGCTGAGAATGAAAGAAGAAAGGGAAAGTATGGAGTGGAGTGAGATTCATTTTTCAAGGGAGAGATTAATGGATATTTAATAGCCAATGAAGCAGATCCAAAGAAGGAGAAAGAGAGAAATGGATGAGAGATCCTGATAGCACATGAAGAAGATGATGCGTAGGAATTCAAGGCTTGTGGTAAAAAAAAAAAAAAAATGACTTTAAGCAGAGGAAGATTCTCTCCTCCAGTTTAATAAGGGAGAAGGAAGTAGAATGTGTGTATATGCAGGTGTAAGTGTGTAGGTTAAAGATGAAGACTGGCAATCTAATATCTTCTATTTTCACTCTAATGTAGAAGGTGAGTTCAGCTGCTGAGAATTGGGGAAACAGTGATATGTGAGATATTCAGGCTGAAGAGAGATTGAAGAGTACACTGCATTTAATAGAAGAGTTGCGTGATCGGAGAAATACAACAAGGTCACCATTTTTCTGTCTCCCCTTTCTCCATCTCTCTCTCTCTCCCTCTCTCATCTTTCAGTCTACCAACCTGGAGCACAATTACTTAATATCTAGGTGATATTTGAGTTCCCTCCTAAATATCAACTATTAATATATGTTCATGGCTACAGAGGACACTTCAATAGAATACCTGTTCATTGTTAGTTTTTTCTACTTTAGGCCCATATCTCTACACTAAATTTATAACCTATTACACAGTAATTAGAAATATGTTCACACAAAGTCTATCTAAACTCTCTCTTTTAGGCTCTCACTACTTCATAAATTACCTGATGTGAAGGAGAGTATACTTTTACAAAAATTCCCTGCTCACTTCTACTCCTCAGCAGCCAGTGATATTCCCAGGCTCACCACTGAGTTATGAGCTTAGAGAGGTCACAGTTGACCTCAGTTCTGACTCCTTTCAACTACAATCTATGTGCGTGAAGCAAGCACTTAATGAAACCTGAGCCTTTGTCGGTTCATCATTGAATGGATATTGTGATCATCGCCTCTCACAGGGCTTTTGAGGGCTGTCCGCTTGTGCGTGTGAAGCGGTCACACCTCCTGGGTCCAGCTAGTGGTCCTGGCGCGACTGGTAACCATGTCTCCTTCATTCCTCTGCCTCCCTCATTTCACCCAAGCAGCACCCTTTATGTTTGGCAGTCCATTCTCCAGAGAGATAAAAAACTGATTTGCCAGTTACCATGGTGAAAACACTCCCATGGTGATCAATTTTAAGTTGCCAATATGTTGAATTCACAAAGTTCCTTAAAATATACTGGCTCTTATGAGCCGATAATAAGAGCTGGCTCCAGCCGCTACTGAGAATAGTTCTCAATCTTGGCTGCACATTGTAAAAACGTAATGTAGCTTTAAATACACTGGGTCTCATCCTCAAGACTCTGATGTGTAGGTCTGGCATGAGGCCTCAGGACCAAGATTTTTTTAAGAGCTTCCCTGGTGATTCTGACATGCAGCCAATGTTAAGAAACATCACCCTGTATCTACCCAGACTACAATAGGTTATCAATAAGTGGTGGCTATGTCCACTGTATGGGATATTCTCGTGATAATTTTCTTTTGAATGATTGATTCTCTCTTCTTTTACTCCGACTTCAATGTGAATATTAATATGTAAATTGAAAAGATTACTTGGAAACAAAATTCTGAAAGACTTCTTGATTTCCACTTCAAGTCTTTCTTCCTAGATTATTCCCTATCCTAAAATAAATTTGTTCTTTCAATCCTTGTGTTAGTTCCCTATTCTCATTATCCCTCTTTTTCTTACTCTTTAATATTACCCATCCCTAGGATGCCTTTCACTGTATTTGTGATTTTAGATAAATAGAGAAAAAAATGTAGAGGTGACTCAAAGGAATAGTAGGGTCTCCACTGGTAGAGGCACACTGGAGTTTCCACGCCATGGGCCCTGAAGATAAGAAGAAAGCAGTAATTCAATCACAAGCAAGAGAGGGCAAACCACCCTAATGAACTGAGGCCACCTAAAGGGGGCAGAGACAACTTGTAATTGATCAGGAATGGTTTGGATATTTAAAAGGATCTAAGCTAGGTTTTGGAAAATGTCTATTCAAAGAAAGAAGAGAGAAAATGGTCAATATTTTGCTCACCAGCCCATTGAAGAGAAGTCCCAATAAATTCTAAAATAAAATATTTTCATTTTTAGATGCTTAAAACTCCCTTTCTTCACTTTAGAGATGGACAATCTATTATGGTGAATTAGTTCACACAGCTTTTTTTCCTTAAGCTTTATAAATTACTTCGCTAGTGAAGACATAGTGTCTATATTGTTTTCTGGATATTTCCATAAAATACTGATTTTAGGAAGAAAATGATAAAAGCTGAATACTTTGAAGGTCAGATATATGAAGTCAACATCCCAAGGTGAGGGAGGTTTCACATCTCCCGCAGTAAGGGAATCAGCAGCATCAATATCAACTGGGAATTTGTTAGAGATACAAATTCTAGAGCCCCATCTTAGACTGATGAATCAGATTTTTTAGGGGTCGGGTCAAAGAATCTGCATATTACCTCAACCTTCAGATGATTCTAATACATGCTTGCTTCCGTGCATGCTAAGTCGCTTCAGTCGTGTCTGACTTTTTACAACCCTATGGCCTGTAGCCCACCAAACTCCTCTGTCCATGGGGTTCTCCAGGCAAGAATACTGGAGGGGGTTGCCATGCCCTCCTCCCGAGGATTTTCCTGACCCAGAGGCCAAACCCAGTCTCTAAAGTCTCCTGTATTGGCAGGCGGTTCTTTACCAGTAGCACCAACTGGGGAAGCCCCATGAGGCTTTTGAGGGTAAAGCAATTCCAGTTATGAAAACATTAACTCCAGAGTTTTAAAAATTGAGTGTGTTTTCATTCTTCTGTTATTCTTGCTTTGTAATGCCAAACACTGAAAGAACCAAAAATTATTTTTAGTATGTTCCCCAATCTCAAGAAATAAGTGTTGGTTTAAACTGAGCTAGAAGACAAAGCGAAACAATAGAAGCAAGTTCCCAAACGTGTGACACAGATGCTAAGGACTTGGGAAATCTGGAAAGGAGAAAGAAGTCAGTGTGGCCTAAAAGCCCCGAGGCAGGATTTGGGGGAGGAAGTAGGAATAAGACAGGTTTTGGAGCTCAGCAGTATTTAGACAGCTGGAAGAAGGCAAGCTGTGAGAGCTGCTCCTTGGCTAAGCAGATTTGTAATACAGCAGATCTTGTTCAATCTGGAGATGATGAGATTAGGTGATTATTTCCTTCCTTCCAGAGGGAACATATTGAAAGATGGACTCCTGCAACTTCTCAGAATGCAAGATACTACACAGGTTCTGCCTGGACCACCGACAACACACAAGTTAATTGAGTAGAGAGGTGAGCTACGGCTATTCAACGACCATCCTTTTGATACACGCTTCTTTCTTAACAGAAATGTAATGTTAGCAAAGCTAACACATCCTGTTTCTTTGTATCAAGCAGATGTCTTCTAGCTGGATGTATTTATCTGTTTTATTTAAAATTTTTGCATACCCTTGTTATTCTCAGGATAGAAAAATGTAGTACAAAGAGCAAGGGCTTTGAAGTCAAGTAAAATTCATAATAATCACAACCATTGACTTGAACTCCTAGTCTTCTGGGCACTATATTGAGTGGAAACTGAGGCCGCAAAGGGCAAGTCGCTTGTCCCGGATTACACAGTGATGATTCTGGGTTCAATTAGGCTGACTTGAAATCCCTTAACCACTATTCTAACTTTCAACGTGATTCCAGACAATGACGTTGGGTGAGCTTAGGCAAGTAAGTCAACTGAGCTTCAGTTTTATCATCTGGATGATGAAGACACATGAGACTTTCTCAAATAACAGAGGATCATTTGAGAAAATATGGGCAAAGCCCCTCCTCCAGTTACCTGCTTACCTATACTTAGTGGGGAGGGGGGCATCTAATCCTCACTGCGTTATTACCGGCTCCTAAATGGATGAGACAACTGGTTTACCCAGATTATGCCATCAGGCATCTTCTTTTGTTCTAAACTTAACAAAAGACGTTTAGAACAAAGTGGCCTAGAATTAAAGGAAGGGTTGCACTAACATGTTATCACTTTGATTTTATTTTACCTCAGGGAGAAAAACTAATGACCATCCATTACAGCAATATCAAGTAGGGGGAGGTTATACATTTCCTATGAACCTCTGTTTCTGTCAGATTCTCATGCTGTTAAGACTTATTCCTAAAATGTAAGCTTTGATACTTTATCAACCCCTCAGACCTTTACTCATCAAGAGACTCTAAAGAACATTCCTCACCAGGAGTTAAATCATTTACTTTAAAACTACATTGCTAATTTGTCTATCGTGGGATATAGAACAGAAGAAGTCTAGTTCTTTTTTTTTCCCTTTTAGAGCAGCAGGGTCCCTACACCACTGGCAGCTGCTTTCCAAATTGTCCAGCCATTAAGTAATTATTTCCTCATCATAAGAGCAGCTGGGAGAGAGCCTCCGTCCCTTCTTAATAGAGCCTTCACTTCCTCTGCCTTCTCCTCCACGCTGCCTTGAAATGGGCTACGCCCATAGAAGTATAGTATTGGTTTTCTTCTTATAATTGAAGAAATATAATGTGACTAAGCATTCTGACTGCTGATTGTTTTTCAACAGCCCTGCTGCTACTGCTGTTGCTTCTGCTTCTGTGTCGCTTCAGTCATGTCCGACTCTGTGTGACCCCGTAGATGGCAGCCCACCAGGCTCCCCAGTCCCTGGGATTCTCCAGGCAAGAACACTGGAGTGGGTTGCCATTTCCTTCTCCAGTGCATGAGAGTGAAAAGTGAAAGTGAAGTCGCTCAGTCGTATCTGACTCTTAGCGACCCCATGGACTGCAGCCTACAGGACTCCTCCATCCATGGGATTTTTCCAGGCAAGAGTACTGGAGTGGGGTGTCATTGCCTTCTCCATTCAACAGCCCTAAAAGGCAACAAAGGATGACAGCAATCCTTTGATAGTGGACGATTGTGAGATGCTAGATCTGGAAGCAACAGGATGTATTATCTAGGACACTTGCCTTCCTACGTTTGCAAGGAACTTAAGTTCAGAGCAGTGATTTGGTCAAGGTCCTACTTAGCAGGTGGCATAGTTGAGTCTTGGATTCAAGTCTTAGCATTTGAGGCTCAGTGGAATGTTGTCTCCACTGCTCCATGGAAATGGATCTGGACCACGAACTTACCTCACCTTCCTAATAGCTATCTACCTTCTGATGTCAGAAGAAACAGATACAGTGAGTGATGTTTTGTAGAAAGGAGGAGGATAATGTTGAGATTTTAGCAATCTGCATATACTTTTTTGGTAAAGTTAACATATAACATTGCTAGTTTCAGGTATTCAACATAATGATTTGATATTTGTGTACATTATGTAACGATCACCACAACAAATCTAACTAACGTTCATCACTATATATAGTTACAAGTTTTTTCTTGTGATGAAAACTTTTAAGGTTTACTCCCTAGCAACTTTCAGATATACAATATTGCTAACTATAGTCACAATGCTGTACCTTATGTCTCCATAACTTATTTATTTTATAACTCGAAGCTTATACCTTTAGATTACCTTCACTCATTTTGCCACACCCTTCTCCCCACCTCTGGTGACCTCCAGTCTGTTCTTTGCATTTATGAATTCATTTTGTTGTGGCTTTTAATTCCACATGTAAGTGAGATCATACAGTATTTGTCTTTCTCTGACTTACTTCATTTAGCATAATAGCCTCAAGCTATAACCATGTTGTCCCAAGGAGTATTTGCTTCCTTTTTATGGCTGAATAATATTGCATGGTATGTATATATATATATTTTTTTCTTTATTTGTCTTTTGATAGGTTGTTTCCATATCTTGGCTATTGTGAATAATGCTGCAATAAATGTGGAAGTGCAGATATCTTTTTGAGTTAGTGCTTTTATTTCCTTCAGATAAATACCCAGAAGTGGAATTGCCAGCTAATATGGTAGTTTCATTTTTAACTTTTTACTTGTGCTCAAAGATATCATCAGTATCCATGTTACCCATCCTAAACCCAGTCAAAGTCTAATAAAGTTCACATTTTGCAGGTAAATAGAAAACTTCAGAAGATTAAATCTCCAACAACTATTAGCTGCCTGTATGTGGTGTTCAGTCAACTTGAATTTCCTCTTTCACCCATCCTTTTTCTATCTTTTAATATTTTAATTTCGAAACTCTCTCAGAATAGTGATTTCTCAATGTGTGTCAATTTTTTCTCAATAAAAGTGGAAAAAAATTACTAAATAAGTATTAAAAATAGTGATTTCTGCCTTGGATGTATTTCCTATTGGTCTGATCCAGGGTTTTCTGTGTGGTCCACAGAGCTACCATCTGTGTTCTGAGGATCCAAGAGTAGGGATGGTGCTTGTTTAAAATGTGTTTTCCCAGACTTCTCCCCAGACATACTGAATTCTGTTTTCTGGGACATGGAGGGGAAAAGTTAAAAACAGGAATCAGCATACATTTTCCCTTCTGCATCTGCCTCTGTAACTTCAGGTAACCCAACTATAGTTATAAATGAGGTAATTTTAATGCTAAAAAGACAATGAGCTAGGCCCAGTGGTCCTCTGAACCCCTGTAGCACCCTTTATGACTCCACTCTCACCACAAATCCCCGGGTGCCTTGAGTGTCTTTAGTATCTAACAACCGGTCCTCAAAGGGTCTTCTATTCTGGTTTCTACATGATGCCCACTCCTACAAACACTTGTAGACAGCATCTGGCCATGAGGACAAATTTGCTTTGCCCAAAGCACCTGATGTTCTCATAGGTGAGAAACTCCAGATGTTACAGAGGCTCTCTAATTCCTTCTGCCATCACCAAAGCAAGGTAGGAAGAAGGATCCTGTCTCCAGCTTGGGATTGCACATCGTTCCTGAGCTCAGGTTTTCCACTCCTCATCCCTGGGCTTCACAAAATCCCTTGTAAGAATAACTTGCTCAGCCCTTCCTCTCAATAGGGCTTTGACTGGAGTCAAGGAACATGCTTTGCTATTTGCCCACAGCTCAACCTCTAGCTCCAGCACAAAACCACACATACCCTTTCTTGGGCCCCTTTCTGCTACACATAGAATTCCACCATACAGATACATGGGTTTTCCAAAGATCCAGAACTCATCAGAAAGACTGGATTTTAGGGAATGGAATAGCCTACTCTATTCATCCTCACTTGCAAGGTTTCATTATTTTAAAAATTGCATTGTGTCTTATATCCTCCATTATACATATGTGTGTGTGTGTATCTTACATACATTTTAGATGAAGTGTAGAACAAAATACTAAGAGGATAGCAGAAACACAATACAGAAATATAAAAGGGACAGAGACAAAATCAAGGACATGAGAAAACTCTAAGCAACAAGAATAAAAGAATGGAGAGATAGAACGAGAGGCACTCAGTTAACATACAGACAGAGTAAGTCAACAAGAAAGCATGAAAAGCTATAAGGAATGGTCAAAAGCATAGTGACAAAATTAGCTAATATTTATTGAGTGATATCAGACCTTGTGCTATGTGCTTTACTTGCAAATTTCAATTAAGCACCACAAAAATTCTATCATATTAATGTTATTTTGATTTCTGTTTCGTATTATGCAAGTGAATCTCAGTTAGGCTTGGTGCACAGAGTCTACTGTTTTTAATATATCAAAACACTTTATGTTTGATGCCAGTGTTGCTATTTGACACTCTACTGTATTCCCACTGCTCAAGGCTCAACCCTAGGTCACCTCCCCTTAGACACCTTTTGGGCGCTTCCCCTTGACCTTTTTCCACGATCCAGTGACTCAAAATTTAACGTTCTGCACAGCAGGAATCTTCAGTATCTCCTCCTAGGCTATGCTGACACTTGGCCGTGCCTCACTGATTTTATACATTTCTAGCCTGACCAGAAGTTAAATTTCCGAATCTGCTTGCAATGCAGAAGACCTGGGTTCCATCCCTGGGTCAGGAAGATTCCCTGGAGAAGGTAATGGCTCCCTACTCCAGTATTCTTGCCTGGAGAATTCCATGGACAGAGGAGCCTTGGGCTACAGTCCAAAGCGTTGGACATGACTGAATAACTAAACACACACACACAAGCACATTGTAAACTAGAATTTGAACGAAGACAGGCAGATTACTGGCAGAAACAAAGGCCAGATGGATGGAATATGTTGGACAAAACAACAGAAAAGATGAGCTGCATTTTTTAAAATGGTCCTGAGATGACCATTTTTATTTTTTGAGGAGTCAGCGGGTCAGGTAGGAGCTAGAAAACAAAAGATGGCCACTCCCCTTCCCTTCAGCCAACAGATTCCATGGTTTCCCCAGTCATCACACTGGGTATGCTCAGATTAGGGACTGCCAGATGGCCCTTCTCCACTTTCTTCAGATTATGAGGACCTGGAAATTATTTTCCCTACACTGTTGATAACTGAAGGCAGAAACCATGATAGTGACATACTAGGAAAAAAGAGCAATTGAAATAAATGAAAATGCAGCAGATAAGCTTAAAGAAACAGCAATAAAAAAAATGGAGGTAGAAAAAAATAAACCTTAGTTACAGCACCAAACAGTTCACATACTTCCCTCTAACCTGCAAATTTAGGTTTTTAGGGAGAGGAATACATTATGCAGACCTGATACTGAAAATCTGTATTCCATGATTTGCAACTTCCTGGCTATGTTATGCCAAGTGCATGCTAAACAAGGCATTCTGCAACCTAATTGTGGGGTGACTTCTCCCCATTCTAATTGTGTTTTACAAATACGTCTTTCTATCTCATTCATGCGCACCCAGATCACTTTGTTTTTGCCCTAAAGCACAGCAGTAAAACACACAAAACTGAGGAGTTTTTATTTTGCTGTGCACCCAGGAATCCCGAATGGAAAAATAACGGGGACTGGCAAACACTTTTTTTCTGTGATGCCCCAGATCAGATGTTCGGATTTCCTACTGGTTTCCAAGGTTAGAGTTGCAACAAACAGCAGCATGGCACACAAAGATAAATGTTTAAGACTGTGATTCTCTGTCAGGGGTGATTTTTGCTCACCTCTCCAGGGGACATGTGGCAATATGTGGTGATATTTTTGGTTGCCCTAATGGGAGGAGGCTACTGGCATGTCATGAGTAAAGAGATATTGACAAGTATCATACAAGGCTCAGGACAGTCCCTGACAGTAAAGAAATGTTCTGTCCCACATGTTAATAGTAATAGTGTCCAAGTTAAGAAACTCTGATCTAAGGTACTATTAAAAGCCATTCAGTTAAACTCTTTTCATCATGACACATTACTTGAGACTTGTACATGAAAAATCAAAGAACTTTATTTAAAAAGACTACTGATTTATGTGAAGAAAATATATACTGTGTGTCTTTTCTTACGAGAGCCTTAGCTGATTTCCACCAGTGCCTCTGCTGCAGGAATTGTAGCCCGAGAGATCACGGTGGTCTTCTGCACTGGCAAGGCTGAGGTCAGTACCCATAGAGGAGTCTGGAGGCCAACCAGGGCAGAGATAAGCTAGTCAAAGCAACGGCAGAAGGAAGAAGGGGCAGCAAAGTCCTTAGAGAATGTCAAGAGGAACAAGTTGATATTTCAGATTCAAAGGAGCAGGTATGTCCAAAGATGGGTATGTGAGTGGCAAGACCAAGAATTCTGAGCATTAAATCAATGCAGAATGAAGACGATCTGCAGCAGTAAAAGGCTTTGAGACACCCAACTATATAACATGTGTATAACATATATAATTATAGCAATACTGTAATATGCTGGTGGGCAGGTGTGCTAAGTTGCTTCAGCCATGTCTGACTCTTTGAGATCCCACAGACTGTAGCCTGCCAGGCTCCTCTGTCCATGGGATTTCCCAGGCAAGAATACTGGAGTGGGTTGCCAAGCCCTCCTCCACAGGATCTTCCTGGCCCAGGGATCAAACCCATGTCTCTTTTGTCTCCTGGCAGGCAGATTCTTTACTGCTAGTATCACCTGGAAAGCCTAAAATATAGTATAATATGTATATTTTATATTTAAGTTTTATATATGAGTAAACCAAAGCTGAGAGAATTTAATTTTTTTTCATAAGGTCACAAAGTTACTATGAGGCAATAAATGTTTCACTACCATGAAATGAGAAAAGCCTTCCCTCCCTTTAAGCTCTAGCACCCTGTTCACATGCTCATTTAGCTTGTTATCATATTTTACATATGTCTCCAGGGAGCATTCTTTTTTTTTTAGGTTTCTCCCCCACAAAAAAACCCACATCTTCCTTGCCTCAGTTACCTGTGTCTGTTCCTTATGAGTAGGAGAATGCTTATCTTATACTGTGTGTATCCCTCTTCAGGGCAGGCATTGACTGAATGGAACTGAAAAGTGAGCATTATGACAACAGATATGCAAATGAAAATAAATGTGTACCTGTGTAACATATCCTTATATTCATTTTTATACACTACTCCTGATGATTACCATATTTTCTTCATTTTTTTTCTCCAAGGGAAATTGGGAAAAAATAAGCAAGAAATCATAAAATGTTATTCTTCTAGTAAATTCTAATTATTTTTCAAAATTAAAAAAATTTAATTGTATACAGAGCATTTTAGATGTGTACAACTACAGGCAAAATGATTTAAATGATGAGTCAGGATAAATTTGATTTGGGTTGCTACTGAAACTTTACTATTTGAGTCCCCTCAGTTCTTAGAGACTCAGAGCATTCCAGCATGGAAGGAAATTGGATAAATTTGGTGGATGTAATTGTACTGTGAGCTGACTCTCCTCCCAAACGAATGGCTTATAAAAAAATATTCTTTATATCAGTAACTTTTAGCCTAAAGGACGTATTCACAGCAAGGACTTAGTTAGAGGAAACATTTGGGAGCAGGAGAGTCCTTTTATTAAGGTCCAGAACTCACTTTGTTTGCAGGAACTTTCAAACAATGACAGAACATGGAGGAATCTTAAACGCATATGACTAAGTGAAAGAAGCCAATTTGAAAAGGCTACACACTGTAGGATTCCAACTACATGACATTCTAGAGAAGGCAGAATTAGGAAGATTAGTAGCTGGCAGGTGTTGAGTCAAAGGAGAGATGAATGGATGGAACACAGAGAACTTTTAGGGCAGTGGAATACTCTGTGTGATACCATAATGATGGATAAGTGTCATTATGTATGTGTGTGTGCTCAGTTGTATCTGACTCTTTCTGAGTCCATGGACTGTAGCCCGCCAGGCTCCTCTGTCCATGGGATTGCCAAGGCAAGAATACTGGAATGGTTTGCATTCCCTTTTCCAGGGGATCTTCCCAACTCAGAAATAGAACACAGGTCTCCTGCATTGTAGGTGGATTCCTTACCGACTCAGCCACCAGGGAAGCTGCATATGTCATACATTTATCCAAACCCACAGCATGTACAACAATGAAGACTCAAGCCTATGCACTTTGGGTGATTACGATGTGCCAGTGTAGGTTCATCAGTTGTAATGAATGTACCACTCTGGTAAAGAATATTGGTAACAGAGGAGGCTCTTGTGTGGAGGACAGGGGGATGATGCGACATCTCTGTATCTTCCCCTCAAATTTGCTGTGAACCTAAACCGCTCTCCAAAAAAATATCTTAATAATTTTTTTGAAGAATAGCTTGTAGGGGCGGATAAGGCAATGGCAACCCACTCCAGTACTCTTGCCTGGAAAATCCCATGGACTGAGGGGCCTGGTGGGCTGCAGTCCATGGGGTCGCTAGGAGTCAGACACGACTGAGCGACTTCACTTTCACTTTTCACTTTCGTGCACTGGAGAAGGAAATGGCAACCCACTCCAGTGTTTTTGCCTGGAGAATCCCAGGGACAGGGAGCCTGGTAGGCTGCCGTCTATGGGGTCGCACAGAGTTGGACATGACTGAAGCAACTTAGCAGCAGCAGCAGCTTGTAGGGGATTTAGGACAGAAGCAGGAATACAAATTAGGAAACTGATACAATAATACAGGCAAGAGTCAAAGGGTTTGGATTAGATAAGGAGTTTCTAAGTGTTTGGATTCTACTGCAAGTCTTAAAAACCCTCATCCTTGTACTATCGCAAAAGGTCCCCAGATCAATCCCTCTCTCCAGGTCCCTCCCATATAGCCTTCTCCATGCCATCTGGGTGATGGATCAAAACCACAGTTATTATGTCACCTCATCTTTGCTTTAACATCCCTAGAGGTCTTGGAGCCCACTCCATAGAGTCTTCCAATGTGCTACCAACTAGACATCTCCATGAAAGGCTGCCCTGTTCCCCTAAAGTTCTTCCTGTCACAGTAAACCATGACTCATTCCTAAGTGGTTGGTGCCCTGTGGGGATGCTATGTCTCTTGATACTATCATTTCTGTACTTTCTACATATTCCCTCAGCTCTCCACCCAGAAAATTTTTGCTTCCCTGTGAGATACAGCTCAAATTTTGTCAGCTCATTTCCCAGTCATCCAAGCACAGTAAGGGACTCCCTCCCTTCTGTTCACATAGTAATTTACTTATTTGTAATGTAGTAATTTCTAAATGTATAACTAAATATTCTTAACTCAAGCTTCCATAGCAAATTGTCACAGGCTGGTGGCTTCCGCAACAAGCATTCATTTTTCACAGTTCTGAAGGCTAGAAGTCCAAGGTCCAGGGTGCCAGCATGACTGGGTTCTTGCAGGATGAGGATAGTCTTTTTGGTTTACAGATGACTGTCTTCTTGCTGTATCTTCACGTGGTTGATAGAGAGCCAGTTAGCTCTCTGGCCTATTCTTATAAAGGCACTAATCTCATTTATGAGGCTTCAACCCAGATGATCTAATTATCTCCCTGATATCCCACCTGCTGCTCTCCCGCCGCAGCTGCGCTGTGCTGGAGCAGTGAACAGCCGAGGGGATATCCCCCACGTCCAAGGTAAGGAGCAGTGGCTGCACTTTGCTGGAGCAGCCGTGAAAAGATATCCTAGGTACAAGGTAAGAGAAACCCCAGCAAGATGGCAGGCACTAAGAGAGGGCTCCAGAGGGCAGATAGACTGAAACCACAATCACAGAAAACTAACCAATCTAATCACATGGACCACAGCCTTGTCTAATTCAATGAAATTAAGCAATGCCGTTTAGGGCCATCCAAGATGGATGGGTCATGGTAGAGAGCGCTGACAAAACGTGGTCAACTGGATAAGGGAATGGCAAACCACTTCAGCATTCTTGACTTGAGAACCCCATAAACAGTAGGAAAAGGCAAGAAGATAGGACACTGAAAGATAAACTCCCCAGGTCGGTAGGTGCCCAATATGCAACTGGAGATCAGTGGAGAAATAACTCCAGAAAGAATGAAGGGATGGAGCCAAAGCAACAAAAAATACCCAGTTGTGGGGGTGGCTGGTGATAGAAGCAAGGTCCAATGCTGTAAAGAGCAATATTGCATAGGAACCTGGAATGTCAGGTCCATGAATCAAGGCAAATTGGAAATGGTCAAACAGGGGATGGCAAGAGTGAATGTCAACATTTTAGGAATCAGTAAATTAAAATGGACTGGAATGGGTGAATTTAACTCAGATGACCATTCTATCTACTACTGTGGGCAGGAATCCTTTAGAAGAAATGGAGCAGTGATCATAGTTAACAAAAGAGTCTGAAATGCAGTACTTGGATGCAGTCTCAAAAATTACAGAATGATCTCTGTTCATTTCCAAGGCAAACCATTGAATATCACAGTAATCCAAGTCTATGCCCCAACCAGTAACACTGAAGAAGCTGAAAGTGAATGGTTCTATGAAGACCTACAAGACCTTTTAGAACTAACACCCCAAAAAGATGTCCTTTTCATTATAGGGGCCTGGAATGCAAAAGTAGGAAGTCAAGAAACACCTGGAGTAACAAGCAAATTTGGCCTTGGAATACAGAATGAAGCAGGGCAAAGACTAATAGAGTTTTGACAAGAAAATGCACCGGTCATAGCAAACACCCTCTTCCAACAACACAAGAGAAGACTCTACGCATGGACATTACTAGATGGTCAACATTGAAATCAGATTGATTATATTTTTTGCAGCCAAAGATGGAGAAGCTCTATACAGTCATCAAAAACAAGACTGTGGCTCGGATCATGAACTCCTTATTGCCAAGTTCAGACTGAAATTGAAGAAAATAGGGGAAACCACTAGACCATTCAGGTACGACCTAAATCAAATCCCTTATGATTATATAGTGGAAGTGAGAAATAGATTTAAGGGACTAGATCTGATAGATAGAGTGCCTGATGAACTATGGAATGAGATACAGGAGACAGGGATCAAGACCATCCCCATGGAAAAGAAATGCAAAAAAGCAAAATGGCTGTCTGGGAGGCCTTACAAATAGCTATGAAAAGAAGAGAGGCAAAAAGCAAAGGAGAAAAGGAAAGATATAAACATCTGAATGCAGAGTTCCAAAGAATAGCAAGAAGAGATAAGAAAGCCTTCCTCAGCGATCAATGCAAAGAAATAGAGGAAAACAACAGAATGGGAAAGACTAGGGATCTCTTCAAGAAAATCAGAGATACCAAAGGAACATTTCATGCAAAGATGGGCTTGATAAAGGACAGAAATGATACGGACCTAACAGAAGCAGAAGATATCAAGAAGAGGTGGCAAGAATACACAGAAGAACTGTACAAAAAAGATCTTCACGACCCAGATAATCATGATGGTGTGATCACTCACACTCACCTAGAGCCAGACATCCTGGAATGTGAAGTCAAGTGGGCCTTAAGAAGCATCACTATGAACAAAGCTAGTGGAGGTGATGGAATTCTAGTTGAGTTATTTCGAATCTTAAAAGACGATGCTAAAAAAAAAAAAAATTAAAAGACGATGCTGTGAAAGTACTGCACTCAATATGTCAGCAAATTTGGAAAATTCAAGGTGGTCATAGGACTGGAAAAGGTTGGTTTTCATTCCAATCCCTAAGAAAGGCAGTGCCAAAGAATGCTCAAACTACCACACAATTGCACTTATCTCACACGCTAGTAAAGTAATGTTTAAAATTCTCCAAGCCAGGCTTTAGCAATACGTGAACTGTGAACTTCCAGATGTTCAAGCTGGTTTTAGAAAAGGCAGAGGAGCGAGAGATCAAATTGCCAACATCTGCTGGATCATGGAAAAAGCAAGAGAGTTCCAGAAAAAACATCTTTCTGGACTATGCCAAAGCCTTTGACAGTGTGGATCACAATAAACTGTGGAAAATTCTGAAAGAGATGGGAATACCAGACCATCTGACCTACCTCTTGAGAAAACTGTACAACAGTTAGAACTGGACATGGAACAACAGACTGGATCCAAATAGGAAAAGGAGTACATCAAGGCTGCATATTGTCACCATGCTTATTTAACTTATATGCAGAGTACATCATGAGAAATGCTGGGCTGGAGGAAGCACAGGCTGGAATCAAGATTGCTGGGAGAAATATCAATAACCTCAGATATGCAGATGACACCACCCTTATGGCAGAAAGTGAAGAAGAACTAAAGAGCCTCTTGATTAAAGTGAAAGAGGAGAGTGAAAAAGTTGGCTTAAAGCTCAACATTCAGAAAACTAAGATCATGGCATCTGGGCCCATCACTTCATGGCAGATAGATGGGGAAACAGTGGAAACAGTAGCTGACTTTATTTTGGGGGGGCTCCAAAATCACTGCAGATGATGATTGCAGCCATGAAATGAAAAGATGCTTACTCCTTGGAAGGAAAGTTATGACCAACCTAGACAGCATATTGAAAAGCAGAGACATTACTTTGCCAACAAAGGTCCGTCTAGTCAAGGCTATGGTTTTTTCAGTGGTCATGTTCAGATGTGAGAGCTGGACTATAAAGGAAGCTGAATGCCAAAGAATTGATGCTTTTGAACTGTGGTGTTGGAGAAGACTCTTGAGAGTCCCTTGGACTGTAAGGAGATTCAACCAGTCCATCCTAAAGGAAATCAGTCCTGGGTGTTCATTGGAAGGACTGATGCTGAAGCTGAAACTCCAATACTTTGGCCACCTCATGCGAAGAGCTGACTCATTTGAAAAGATCCTGATGCTGGAAAAGATTGAGGGCAGAAGGAGAAGGGGATGACAGAGGATGAGATGGTTGGATGGCATCACCAACTCAGTGGACATGGATTTGGGTAGACTCCGGCAGTTGGTGATGGATAGAGAAGCCTGGCATGTTGCGGTTCATGGGGTTGCAAAGAGTGGACACGACTGAGCAACTGAACTGAACTGAAACTCTTTAGGATATTGAGTCTTCCATGTCATATAATCAGTCTTTTCCATATCATTTAATCAGGGTACAGGCAAATTAAAAGACAAAAGATAAAATGCTCCAAAAATATTTTTGTTTCCAGGGATAAGGGATTAGCATATTGGAGTGTTATGTGCCTTGTTCTTGCCATTACTATAGTAAACAATTCATTTTTAGGCCATTTCCATCCTTTATTATCATTTTTATCAGGACTATGAAACATCAGGAGTGGAATGCTTTTTCTGTCTGAATATTGTGTTAAAAATTATTGACTTTTCTCAGTATTTTACAGTTTGCTTTTTCATTTTCATTTCTCATTGATTTGCCATTTTATGAGCCTGCAGATGAAAAGGAGGCTTTGAACAATTGAATCCAAGAACACTGAAGAAGAAGAAACAGAGACAGCAATGAGATCCTATCACAAATTTTGAGAAATACTTTTAGGATCTATTTCTGAAACAACTAGCAACTGAGAGCTAAATGAACTTAAATCCTTACTTCATATCTTATATAAAACTGAATTAGCAATGAATCAAACATAAATATATTAAATAATTTAAATAAGTATTAGTGATTTTTTTCATAAAATTTGAAAGGCCAATGAAAATTTTAAAACAAAAATGGTTATGAATTTAAATGCATAAGTTAAACTATCTCTATGCAAAATATCATGATAATATAGAATGAAGGGGGGACAGCTAGAAACCAGAGAGGTACATGGGTGAGCAGATGGGGAAGAAACTCTTCTTGGTTTTCTGACAGCTCTCTTCCTGCTGTATACTCACATGCAGATAAGAGCCAGCAAGGTCTCTGGTCTCTTCTTATAATGACATTAATCCCATTCATGAGGGTTTGAGAGGGTGAAAGAGTCAGAGGGAAGAAGGGAGAAGGAGAAAGAGACAGAGAGAGAGAACAGAAAGTCCTTTCAAAAAGTTTGTAAAGGGAGAGAGAAAAAGAGTGGTCTTTCAAGAAAGACATGGAGGATGAAAGTTTTCTTTTAAAAGAAGTGCCCTAATGCTTAAAAGTCAAGTGGAAGGGTTCATTTGAGAGCCTGGGGACCACACCATCACATCGCATCTAAGGAGATCTCAACAGTCCTTATCTTACCCTACCAAAGCATTTGATGTGGCTCATACATCTCAGTGGGACCTCACCTGCCAATACAGGAGACTTAAGAGGAGAGTTCAATCCCTAGGTGGGGAAGGTCCCCTGGAGAAGGCCAAGGCAACACACTCCAGTATTCTTGCTTGGAGAATCCCATGGACAGAGGAGCCTGGCAGGCTACAGTCCATAGGGTTGCAAAGAGTTCGGTATGAATGAAGCGACTTAGTACTATACTTCTTTGGAAAAACTTTCCTTGGTTTCCGTGGCACGACACTCTCCATATTTTTTTTTTTCATCCTCTGGATTTTCTTTCTCAGCAGCCTTGGCCAACTCATCCTCCTGCACCTAAATGACCTGATGAAGTTCTCTCAAACTGTGTCCAAGGTCCCATCTTTCCTTATGACCACTCTCCAAGACAATCGTATCAGCATCCTCAGCTTCAGGTGCTGCCTAAATGCTGATGACTTAGGGATGTCTGTCCTTCATTCAGAGCTTCTTCTCCAAACTTCACAACTATGTATTCAACTAGCTATTCAAAAAGTCCATTCGGAGGTCTGCATACCACATGGGTCTTACTATGTCCAAAGCCAGGACCAAGCTTTGAATTTCTCCACAGCCCAATCCAGCCCTCTCCTGGCATTATTTCTGTGAATGACACTTGAATTCATCAATTGTATAGCCCGGAAAACTAGTAATCATCTTTGTTATTTCATTCCCTGAAACTCTGAGATCCAATCTATCACCAAGCGCTGTTGATTTTGTCTTGTAAACAACCTCGATAATTGATCCAGACATCTCCATCTGCACTGCCAATAACCCAGTTAAAACTATCAACTGCTCTTACTTGAACAGCTGATAATCTTCATGGATTTTGCCTTCAAGCCATTGTCCATCTGGCAGCCAGGATGTCTCTATAGCAATTTCCCATTGCTCTGAGAATCATGACAAATTCTAAAAGTGTCCTGTGTGATCTGCAACTTAATCATTTCTCCATTCCTCTCCACTCTCCGGTTTGTTTTCTGATCTCAGTCCCATTGCCTTTGTTTTAGTTTCTAGAAATGCCATAATCCTTCTAGTTATGAAGCCTTTTCGTGTGCTGATACTTCTGCCAATAAAGTACTTCCCCTATTCAATTTTCTTAGCCTGTCTGATTACTAATCACCTTCCGGTCTTAGATTTGTCATTATCTTCTCAATGATCTGGTGAGTCCAAGTCACGTTCTTACATGATGTACTCTCCAAAATCACACTGTATTCTGTCACACTGTTTATCTCAGTGATTATTTGGTTACTGCTGTGATTATTTATATAGTTTACTCTACTACTGCATGAATTTCATGAGAGGAAAAGCCATGCTTGTATTTCTAATAAATATATCCTGGGCCTGTAATACAATGAACAGCACAAAATAAGACTGCAATAAATGATAAGTGCATGAATAAGTGAATATATGAGTGAATCAATAAAATAACTATCCCACCTTAGACTTCTGTGTCTTATTCATCACAGAGAAGAGAAAATGAGAAGATACATATAAAAGCAATTTATAAGCACATTTACCTTAAATTGACATGCTGCTGATGGCTTGTCTTCCATCCTTCCCTTTCCATGTAGCAAAGTTGACTGAGCTCCAAGCAAACATTGTCAGTTCACAAATATATGCTGTATCATCCACAGGGTGACCTCAATGACCCTGACTTCTTTCCCAATATTCACTTTTTTAGATTTTAAGGTTTAATATGATATTTTGAACAATGAATACCTGGTTGATTTGACTGTTCTTAATCTTTTTCAATGTTTAAAGTAAGCAGCGTTCACAAGCTTAAAATCCTATCCTGTCTAGGGAATGGAATTTTATCCCAAAAGACAGTTTGTTTGAATGTCAAGATATGGAGCAAATAGAGCTGGATGTATAAGGCCAAGGCCATGTGTGTGTTTTAGGATCTAGCACATGTGTTGGGACACTCACACTCTGACCCACATACACCCCAAAGCACGGAGAAGATAATTAACTCTGGGTGGCCGCAGTGTTTGGGGATTAAATAATACAAGCCTTTTCTGAATGCTGTCACTAGGTGATCTTGCCTTTCTGAAGGTCCTGACAATGATTTAGGGGAAATAGTTAGTATTTTAGCAAAGAAATGGCAAATTCCTGATATTTCTGATTGTCTTTCAGTCTCTATTCTTTAGCTTTGAGCCACATCTACAACAAAGTTATGAGATCCCATAATAGCATGAGAAATGCATCAGAGTGATATGTAGAGGCCAGGAACAAAGACAACAAGGGAAAGGGTGGAGGGTTTACAGAGATCCCTGCTCCATGGCAAGGCCTATGAGGAAGGTGCCTGGGTGAAGGAGTCTGAACCCCACCCTTGGTCAGAGCTGTCCACTGGACCAATGATGCAGAGTATTCGGTGGTTCACCAGTTTTCAGCTGTATGATTCTGCATCTGCAATTAATTGGAAAAGTAAAATCCACCCCCCACTTCTCTTTTCCACAGCAAACACAAAGCATTTAATCAGCAAGAAGGGAAAGAGAGACAGAGCAATTCTGTGCTGTGTTTGATTAATTTTGTTGGTTCATTCAAATCATCAAAACAAACAAACAAACAAACTAGATGGGTATTCTGTGGTGCTTGTGACCAAATTTGGGACTAACATATATACACTAATATGTGGCTCAGCTGGTGAAGAATCTGCCTGCAATACAGAAGACCTGGGTTTGATCCCTGGGTTGGGAAGATCCCCTGGAAAAGGGAAAGGCTACCCACTCCAGTATTCTGGCCTGGAGAATTCCATGGACTACACGGTTCATGGGATAGCAAAGAGTCGGACGCGACTGAGCAACTTTCACTTTCATGCATAAAATATTTAAATGTGGATGTATAACCGAATCATTTTGTTATATACATGAAACTAACACATTATAAATCAATTATACATCAATACAAAATTTAAAAATAAATATTAAAACGAGAAAACATTTACAAACATAGTACTAATCCAAGAATAAAAATATAAGACCTGAATGATGCTGAAGCTGAAACTCCAGTACTTTGGCCACCTCATGCGAAGAGCTGACTCATTGGAAAATACCCTGATGCTGGGAGGGATTGGGGGTAGGAGGAGAAGGGGACGACAGAGGATGAGAAGGCTGGATGGCATCACTGACTCGAGGGACGTGAGTCTGAGTGAACTCCGGGAGTTGGTGATGGACAGGGAGGCCTGGCGTGCTGCGATTTATGGAGTCACAAAGAGTTGGACATGACTGAGCAACTGAACTGAACTGAACTGATGCATTTTGCATGAGCAAAGTGAAAGTATTAGTCTCTTAGTCGTGTCCAACTCTTTGCAATGCCATGGACCACAGTCTACCAGGCTCCTCTGTCTATGGAATTCTCCAGTAAGAATACTGGAGTGGGTTGCCATTCCCTTCTCCAGGGGATTTTCCTGACCCAGGGACCGAACCCAAGTCTCCTGCATTGCATTCTTTACTGTCTGAGCCACCAGGGAAGTCTTTTCATGAGAAACACATTTTAATTTTTTTTTTTTTTTGGCCACACCATGTGGCTTGCAGGATGTTAGTTCCCTGACTAGGAATTGAACACCTGCCCATGGCAGTGGAAGCACAGAGTCCTAACCACTGGGTTGCCAGAGAACTCCTGAGAAACTCACTTTAAATGTGAAGACACAGATAGTTTAAAAGTAAAAGGATGGGGGAAAGGTACACCATGCTGATAGCAATTAAGTGAAAGCTGGGGTAGCTCTATTAATTTCAAATAGAGATGACTTCAGAGTCAGGAAAATTATCAGGGATAAGGAGTAATATCATTTAGTAATATTATCAATGATAGATGAATTTTCCAGGAAGATGTAATGATGCTAAATGCATATGCTTCTAACAACAGAGTATCAAAATATGTGAAGCAAAACTGAGAAAACTACATAAGGAAATAGGTAAATCCATTAGTACAGTTGGAGGCTTCCACCCCAGCAAGATCAAACCAGTCAGTCCTAAAGGAAATCAACCCTGAATATTCATTGAAAGAACTGATGCTGAAGCTAAAGCTCTTAATACTTTGGTCACCTGATGTGAAGAGCTGATTCATTGGAAAAGATCCTGATGCTGGGAAAGATTGAGGGCAGGAGAAGGGGATGACAGAGGATGAGATGGTTAGATGGCATCATCAACTCAATGGACATGAGTTTGAGCAAGCTCTGGGAGATAGTGAAGGACAGGGAAGCCTGGCGTGCTGCAGTCCATGGGGTCACAAAGAGTTGAACACAACTTAGCAACTGAATGACAACAGCCTCTTTTGATAACTGACAGGTTGATCAGGCGGAATACCAGTGAGCTAGAATTAACCTGAACAGCCCTATCAATCAACTTGATCTAATTAATGTTTAGAAACTATTTATCCCAAAAGAGTAGAATACACATTTTTCTCAAGCTAGCATAAAACATTTACCAAGATAGACCACATTTGGTGTCAGAAAACACACCTTAATAATTGAACCAGGGTCTCCTGCATTGCAGGCAGATTCTTTAGCAACTGAGCTATCAGGAAAGTCCTAAAATAGCATGAACCATGCAAAAGATATTTTCAGGCCACAATACAATTAAACTGAAAATCAGTAACGTAAATATGGCCGGAAAATATCCAAATATTTATAGATTAAACCACAAACTCCTAAATTACAAATTAGTCAAAGAAGTCTCAAGAGAAAGTTAAAAATATCTTTACCAAATAAAAGTGAAAATACTATTTGTAACTTTGTGGGATGTAGCAAAAGCAGTGCTAAGAGAGAAATTTATAGCATTACATGCACATACTAGAAAAGAAACTGGGGAAGGGAATGCTACCCGCTCCAGTATTCTTGCCTGGGAAATCCCATGAACTGATGAGACTGCCAGGCTACAGTCCATGGGGCCTCAAAATCTTCAAAGCCTTTCTCTATTTATACAAGCATATGCAGAAAACCAAAATAAGACCAACATAATTCTCCAAACAAATATTCTGAAGGGTTTCCATAATTTTAATTCCATTATAAGAATGCATATTGAAATGTAAAGTATTTCTCTCTGGCTTGTGAGATTATGGGCAATTCTACTTTCCCTTTGCATAAGCATTTCCCAAATATTCTGCAATGGTACTACTTGTAGGAGGGTGGAAGAGGAGAAAGTAATGGAAGGAGAATCAGATAACTTCACACTTCACTGCCCAATAACCTCCCAATTCTAACTTAATGGCTAAAGCTGGACATTCAGAAAACTAAGATCATGGCATCTGATCCCATCACTTCATGGCAAATAGAAGGGAAAAAGGTAGAAGCAGTAACAGATTTTATTTTCTTGGGCTCCAAAATCACTGTGGACAGTGACTATAGCCATGAAATTTAAGGACGCTTGCTCCTTGGAAGGAAAGCTATAACAAACCCAGACAGCATATTAAAAGTCAAAGACATCACTTTGCCAACAAAGTTGTATATAGTTAAAGCTATGGTTTTTCCAATAGTCATATAAGGATGTGAGAATTGGACCATAAAGAAGGCTGAGAGCCGAAGAATTGATGCCCTTGAGTTGTGGTGCTGGAGAAGACTCCTAAGAGTCCCTTGGACAGCAAGGAGATCAAAATAGTCAATCCTAAATCCCAAAGGAAATTAACCCTGACTATTCATTGGAAGGACTGATACTGAAGCTGAAACTAATAATTTGGCCACTTGATGTGAAGAGCCGACTCACTGGAAAAGACCCTGATGCTGGGAAAGATTGAGGGCAAAAGGAGAAGAAGTTAGCGGCAGAGTTAGACAGATCACCATCTCAATGGACATGAATTTGAGCAAACTTCAAGAGATAGTGAAGGATAGGGAAGCCTGGGGTGCTGCAGTCTAAAGGGTCACAAAGAGTCAGACACAACTTGGAGACTGAACAACAGCAACCACAAAATGGGACATTCATCATTGCACTTTTCCAAAGACCTATTGATTGACAAGACTGAAATTTAAAAAAATACTTACATATATAAGGGGAATTTGGTTTTAATTTTGACAGCAAGAAGAAAATAGAAAAAAAAAAAAAAAGATGTTAAGCAAATGGAAAAGCCTAAATATCAGGAAAGAGGAGGGGAAAGTAAGCCTAGAAAGATCATAGAGAAAATAGTGTTTGACTCACCAGTAGCTTTCCAGCCTATATGTCTAAACCAGTCATGGCATTTCTGCCCCCTTGCCTGTATCTGACTCAGGAATGGGTCTCTAAGACAATTTCAACACAAGAGACTGTAGTGAGTGGGAGGGTAACTCCCAGGTTGGCGAAGCAGAGACCTATAAATAGAGATGATAATTGGGTAAGCTCTGATCAGCCATCTGCCCTCCCGTTATGTGTGACGATGCCCGTCCTCATTGTTTGAGCACATTTAAGGTGTGCTTTCTGTTACTTCCTGCACAGACTGTCATCAGCAGGAATGCAAAGCGAACTTTCCTCTCTTCATAATTTCACTTTACAGTATGGGCTTACTTTGCCACCCAAACACATTGGCTCTTTTTCCTTTTTGTGAAAATTGGGGTATTGGTTTCTGGTATCTTGATAATTTGTCTCCGCTTATAAATTTTATGTTTGTTATTATTCTTTAAGATAAAGTTCCACCTCTGGATTTTCTTATGTCTCTGTACTGTACCTTGTAAAAACATAACAATGTGATTTAGGCTGTTAGCCGCAGGATTATGTACATAAACCCCATGCTGCTGCTGCTGCTGCTAAGTCGCTTCAGTCGTGTCTGACTCTGTGCGACCCCATAGACGGCAGCCCACAAGGCTCCCCCGTCCCTGGGATTCTCCAGGCAAGAGTACTGGAGTGGGGTGCCATTGCCTTCTCCGACATAAACCCCATAGTAGCATGTTAACTTATTTTAGCCATTTGAGTACACTGAGAGGGAATTTTCATTTGTTTGAAGGATCATGTGCCAATCCTACTTTAGGAAAAGAAATGCTAGCATGCAATCTAGCATTAAGGGCACGCAAACACAGGCATGCACAGTTAATACTTTTTCACTGTTTCCTTGCCAGTTTTAATTTTTTTGTTTAAAGAAATGCAGAAAAGTACAGAGAAAAATGTAAAATTTACTTGTGTGCCCAGATTAACAAAAATTAACGTTTTTTCCACTTTAAGTGTTTTATGTTAAACGTGGTGTTTTACTTTTTTTTTCATTAAAGATATCGTGGATTACGGTTAAAGTAGAAATTTATTCATTTCTTTACCCATTACTCTTTTTCCCTTTCCAAAAGTAGCTATAATGAAGTTCATATATGTCCTTATGAATGAATTATGATGTAACTTGATTTCTTTTTTGTATTGATGCATAAATTTTTAAAATGAATATTTTAAAGTATTTTAAGTACAAATATGTCCATATGAACAAATTATAGTATCACTTTGCTTTCTCTTTTTCTTATTGATGCATGAAATTTTAAAAATGTGAGTACCAATCTTTAATCCGCTATATGGTTATACATATATTCTTCCAGCTAGTCACTCTTTTAAAGTTTGATTATAGTGTCTTTCTTTCTTTCTTTCTTTCTTCCTTCCTCCCTCTCTCCTTCCCTTCCCCACTCTCTTTTTCCACAGAGACACCTTTTATTTGATTCAGTAAAAATATTTATGTTTTAATTTGTAGTTTGGATTCATTTTTTCTTGTTTAAGAAATATTTCCTTTCTCAAAATTACATAGATTTTTCTACAAATGTTTCAAGTCTTTTGGGACTTGTTTGTATGTTTGTGTTTCTAAACGCCTCTTTAAAAGTCTTGTAACAATAACATTATGGTTTGGTTTATTCCTACTTTAACAGTGTTGTAGCATTTGTACCTTGTTTTGTCAAAATTTTCCCTATGGCCTAATATACGGGCAGTGTGTGCACGTGTGCTAAGTCGCTCCAGTCACGTCCAATTCTTTGCCATTCTATGGACCGTAGCCTGCCAGGCTTCTCTGTCCATGGGATTCTCCAGTCAAGAATACTGGAGTGTGTTGACATGCCCTCCTCCAGGGAATCGTCCCAACCCAGGGATAGAACCCAAGCGTCTTACATCTCCTGCATTGACAGGTGGGTTCTTTTTTTTTTTAATTATTAAAATTTTCGTATCTTCCTTTTTTTCTCATTAATTTCTTTTTTTTTTTTCTAATTTTATTTTATTTTTAAACTTTACATAATTGTATTAGTTTTGCCAAATATCAAAATGAATCCGCCACAGGTATACATGTGTTCCCCATCCCGAACCCTCCTCCCTCCTCCCTCCCCATACCATCCCTCTGGGCCGTCCCAGTGCACCAGCCCCAAGCATCCAGCATCATGCATCGAACCTGGACTGGCAACTCGTTTCCTACATGATATTTTACATGTTTCATTGCCATTCTCCCAAATCTTCCCACCCTCTCCCTCTCCCACAGAGTCCATAAGACTGTTCTATACATCAGTGTCTCTTTTGCTGTCTCGTACACCGGGTTATTGTTACCATCTTTCTAAATTCCATATATATGTGTTAGTATACTGTATTTATGTTTTTCCTTCTGGCTTACTTCACTCTGTATAATAGGCTCCAGTTTCATCCACCTCATTAGAACTGATTCAAATGTATTCTTTTTAATGGCTGAGTAATACTCCATTGTGTATATGTACCACAGCTTTCTTATCCATTCATCTGCTGATGGACATCTAGGTTGCTTCCATGTCTTGGCTATTATAAACAGTGCTGCGATGAACATTGGGGTACACGTGTCTCTTTCCCTTCTGGTTTCCTCAGTGTGTATGCCCAGCAGTGGGGTTGCTGGATCATAAGGCAGTTCTATTTCCAGTTTTTTAAGGAATCTCCACACTGTTCTCCATAGTGGCTGTACTAGTTTGCATTCGACAGGTGGGTTCTTTACCACTGACCCCACCTGGGAAGCCGCATAGGATCAACAGTTATTTTTAAAATTACAAATCTGTGCTCATGCTCAGTCATGTCTGACTCTGTGATTCTAAGACTGTAGCCCGCCAACCTCCTCTGTCCATGGGATTTACCAGGCATGAATACTGAAGTGGGTTGCCGTTCTCTCCTCCAGAGGATCTTCCCAACCCAGGGATTGAACCAGTGTCTCCTGTGTCTCCACCATTTCAGGTAGATTTCCTACCCACTGAGTAATCTAGATGTGGACATGAATAAAATGTGGTTTCTATTTGTTGGTTCAAATGCATATTTATATGTAAATTATGTATATATGATTATGTATAAATATGCAGTTATATATTATTTATAAAACATATACCACATACACATGCACAAATATATGTGTATATCTGGAGAAGGGCATAGCAACCCACTCCAGTATTCTTGCCTGCAGAATTTCATGGACAGAGGAGCCTGGCAGGCTACAGTCCATAGGGTCACACAGCATTGGATATGACTAAAGTGACTTAGCATGCATGTATATGCATAAAACATTTATATTTACATCTGTTCACATACACACACAACAGTTAAAAGTGTATACCAAATTTTAGCCACTCTACTAATTTTTTGTCTACTTGGTCTCTCAATTTCTGAGAGGTATGAATTGAAATGTTCTTCGGGGATTTTGGATACCAATTTCATCATATAATCCTGTAGCTACTCCACCGCGTATTTTCAAGATGTATTTTTATGTACAAGCAACTTCATGTTTTCTGAAGCTTTGGGATGATTACTACCTCTATTTTATGATAAAAATCTCTGTTTATACCTATTTAAACCTTTTAATACTCTTGCTTGTGTGTGCTAAGCTGCTTCAGTCATGTCTGACTCTTTGTGACCCCATGAACTGTAGCCCACGAGGCTCCTCTGTCTATGGGATTCTCCAGGAAAGCATAGTGCAGTGGATTTCCATGCCCTCCTCCAGGGGATCTTCCCGAACCAGGGATGGAATCTGCGTTTCTTTTGTCTCCTGCATTGGCATGCAGGTTCCTTACCACTAGTGCCCCTGGGAAGTCCAATCAAATTTCTCTTCTTTATTGATATAATCCAGCTTCTTTTGAATACTATATTTTCAACTGTCTGTTACTTTGCTTTAATTGTGCTCCTCGATCAGATCTTACCCATTTCCCATGTTATTGTTCACTAGTATTTTAGCTCCACTTTGTTTTCTTTCTCCCAGAGGTCATTATTATTAATGGCTTTCATAATCAAACCACACTAATTTATTTAACAATTTATTTTTTTTTGTATACCATTCTTCCAAGTTGAATTTTCTGTTTTTAGAGATTATATTTCATCATCTAAAGAGGTCATTATTTTCACCATGCTCTTACAGGTTTTGTGATTCTAAGTTGATAGTTATTCATCTTCAACTCTTGCACACCATATTAGCTTACTGAACCTGAGCTGTGTCAGCATCCTTAGCAGGCAGCTTTGAATCTGCCCCAGCCACAGGCCCTAAAGGTTTCATTAAATCAAGAGCTTTTGTTTTAATTTTTTTGGCTTGGAGTCATTGCATCATATAAGCAGTCTGAATTCAGGATTCACACCTACTTATGGTACCAGCCAAGCTGACTCCTTTTCCACCCTGGGCTTTGAGAGGCAGGCAGGTTTCTTTGCCAAGGAGAGGAGTCCTGGCCTTGGGAAGCAGTGAGAGCCACCCCTTGCTGTTCCCCATTTTCCCATGTGAGACTGTCCACTTCCATCTCCAAGCACCATAGATTTAGAGGTGATCCTCTAATTTTCACTCCTTGGGATCGCCTTTCGTTGATGCGGCGGGGGGAGGGGTAGTTAAACTCAGGTATATATCTAACAAATTTTCATTATCTTTTAGCTTTTCCATGTGCTTGAAATGAAAAAGGGAATTTCCTGTGCATCCCAGTCTGCTTAATTGACCACAAGTTCCTCCAGCACCCTCTGTATTAACCTATAACTCTTCTGGAAACTGTCTCTTAAAGGGATCAATTTAAACAGCTGAAAAATGGAAGAAACTCATCATATAACCCCACCAATTGGACTTTCCCATTCACTGAGGAATAGGGGTATATAAATTTAGCTAAGTCTATGCCTAGTGTCCCTACATGAGACTGGACCCTTGGGCTACATGCCCACTATTGAGAGGGTCTCTAGGACATAACTGCATCACACATGGAGATGAAACCAATATTACCGGTGCCCTCCAGGCACTCCCAACCGGAGTGTATGCAAGCCCGTGCAATACTGTGCATGACCTCTTGGCTCCTTTGCTTCAGTGACTCTCTATATGCAAGATGAAATCTAGACTCCTGTAGACAGCATTCAAGGACTCCAATTTACTCATTTAGGCCATAGAGAGAGACCTGCTTACAGGACTATGGACGGAGTGTGTGTATCCCCCTACCTCCAATTCATACATTAAAACTCCAGTCCTTGGTGTGATGGCATCTGGAGGTAGGGCCATTGGGAGAGTTAGGTCACAAGGGGGTGGAGCCTTCATCATATTTTGGTACCCTTAGAAGTAGAGACAGGAGAGGGCTTGTTTCCTTTCTCTCTACTATTCACCATGTGAAGACACAGCAAGAAGGTGGCCTTGTGCAAACTAGGATCCTACCATGATGGCACCCTTATCTCAAATTTTCCAGCCTCCAGCACTATGAGAAATAATGGCTTAAAAATAAATCCAGGCTATGGTATTCTATGAGAGCTGTCTGGACTAACCAAGATAGACAACCTCCTGGACTAACCAAGATAGACAACCTCCTGAAAGCAACATCCTCTCCTCCTATGTGTCTCTCCATGTATTATTCTCCCTGCCCAGTTGACCGCTGTCAGTATTTTCCTGGGAAACTTGCACTCATCTTACAAGACTGACCTCAGAGGTCATCACATCAGTCCATTAACTTTTTGGTCCCCTCACAAGATAGTGATTAGCATTCTCTCCTTTTTAGGGCACCTTTTACACCTACTATGTGTGTGTTAGTAGCTCAGTTGTGTCTTACTCTTTGGGACCCTATGGGCTGTAGCCTGCAGGGATCCTCTGTCCATAGGATTCTCCTGGCAAGAATATTGGAGTGGGTTGCTATGTCCTTCTCCATTTACATCTACTATAATGGGTTTTTTTTTTTTAATTTTATTAATACTTTGCTTGCTTTTCTATGGGAAGTGTAAGAAAATGAAGGAAGAGGATACATACAACTCAGTTTTATTTCACAGGTACTTGTCATGCTCTCTGGTTCAAGACTAATGTTCAATAAAGGCAAATGCAGTGAATAAGTGTGTCTCTATGAATGAAGACTTGTATTTCTTTTCTGATCTACACCAGGGGTGCAGGCTCTTAAACACAGGTCCCTGAATCCCTGCTCCCATCTCAGGGCTGGAACCAAACCCTGAACCTTGGTTCAGTCAGCTAATGGCCCTAATACTGGACCCTTTCTGGGAATGTGGTCCATGGAAGAATTCATTGTCCATGGGCACCAAGCTTGAGTTGAGGCTGTACCTACTCATAAAGTTGACATTTATCTCTATATGTCAAGTAATCAATTGAGTAGGAGTAGCTCAAGGTGGTCTTCTCCAGGGGCTCAACAGTAAAGAATCTGCCTGCAATGCAGGAGACGCAGGAGGCATGGGTTGAATCCCTGGGATGGGAAGATCCCCTGGAGGAGGAAATGGCAACCAGTTCCAGTATTCTTGCTGGGAAAATCTTGTGGACAGAGGAGCCTGGTGGGCTACAATCCATAGGATCACAGAAAATTGTACATGACTGAGCACTGAGCTATTAAAGGATAAATATATACCCCATGTACATAATTATAACTTCTCTCTGTCCTTACAAGTGAAGTCAATAAGAATTTGAACTATAAGTTATTAAATATTACAGATGTAATGATGAACATCTCTACAGGGTACAGCGGGAGCAAGATGAAGTGAAGTAGAAAAGTTTATGGAAGAATGACACTAGCCCCCGAGGGGTCAAAACTTGGTTCCTGGTTGGGGCATATAGGGATAGAGCAATTAGCCAAGATGGCGGTGGTCAGACTCTCTTGCTCCACGTCCTTACCTATGCAAGCACCACCTGAAAAGCCCTTGCTGCGCGTTGCGGCGGCATCAACCATTAGAGAACAAAGCAGTCAGCCTTGCTGCCGTGAATAAAGAATGTCTGCGGTTCCTGCATTCCTTGGATCTTCTTCCAGCGTCTTCCCATATGCTTTCTAGCTTGTGCCTTGCCTACCCTGGGTTTGGTGAACAGTGAGACAGGGGAAAAGCAGAAAAATCTTAGATGTTATGGCTTGTGTACCCCCCAAGGGGCTGCATTACATAAACAGATATACAGCACATTTGAACTATTAAAATTTTACAAGGTGACAATTAGGAAAATAAAAAAAGTGTCTTTAAAGTCTCCTTGGGAAGGCAATAATGTTAATCTAAATGGTTGAAAAATACTATATTAGATCAATCTTAAAAAAAAAAAAAGTATTCTCCCCTTCAGTGTGGGAGTAGGTGGCAGAAGGACCTGCATGGACACTGTCTCAAGGAGTGAGGGGCAATGGCCTTGTCGGGGCCAGGAGGGAGAAGGGATCTCCAACCAGATGCATGCCATTGGAGCACCAGAAGCGAAAATACGGCAGCAGGCAGTGAACTTGAAGAGTTCTTTGCCAGAGGCCTGATTCCATGCTGGCATCTTGCAGGAGAGCTTGGACAGCTCTGTTGGACCCAAGGCCAAGGCATGTGCCAACAGCGAGAACTGGCACTGCCAACCAGTCCTGCTGCGAAGGTTCCCCTTGGCTTTGACCCCTCTGACATTGATATTGGCGGGTCCAGACTGGGTTATTTTGGGGCTCCTCCAGCAGAGGGATGACCTTTCTCTTCTGACTAGCTCACACTCTCCTTTGCTCTGGACCAACGTGTCTCCCTCCTACCTTTTCTGCCGGGACTCCCAGCAAGTCATATGATGAGGGTGACCCTAGTCCGGGTGTGCACAGGATACAGGGCCAGGGCAGTCTCAGGCCAACCAAAGTGGTTGCTCACCTACTTAGGGTCAAGATTACTGGTGCAGAGAGGACCTAGGCCTTTTTGAACGTCAACAGGTAAAGCCAACTGGTAGACAAGCATCTCCCACCTCATGTCCTATACCCAACTATTGAAGCACCTGATACTGCTTAGAGAAGCAAGTCTCAGCCTTGATTCCAAATTAAAATCACCTGGAAGACTTTAAAAACTGCTGCACAAGCCACACCCTAGAACAATTAAATCAGAATCTTTTGGATTAAAACCAGGCATCCGTGTATTTTTTAAATGTCCCATATGATTCCAGTATACAGCCAAGGTGAAAACCACTGGCTTAGAGCAATAGCAGTGATTAACCAAAATATTGCAATGATGGAACCATCACCTTGGGTTTACTCTAATTTGGAGAGACTGTAGGGTTTTAACCTTGATGCTTTAACACTTATGCCTCCATGTGAAGTTCATGAATACTTGGGTCTGTCAAAATTTTGGAAATGAGAGCCATTAAATCAGGAGTTTAAATTAAACTAAGATTTAGATGTAGAAATGCTCTCTTTCCAGTATCCATATGCCTCTGGTTTTTGTCTGCACAGATTCCTTTTTGGCAGGTCAGAACTGATGAAACAGGGCTGTCTCGATTTGCAGGAGTTTCATCACGTGAAGAGCAGCTCAGATTTAAAGTCAACCAGTAACGCTTAAAACTAATGATTCACTGCTGTTAGCAGCTGGTAGACCTCTCTGAAGTTGGTATGAGTGATCTGAAGTCATTCCCATCAATAACCTTCCCCGTGGTGTGCCTCAAGTTATCCCTGGGGAGGCTGTCACCATTTGGAAGGATTACCCAACCATCCGAATGGTTAGCACGCATGGAGCTGCTTGCTAACACATGAAAGAAATAAAATAGAAAGAAAGAAGTTAGTTTGAAGCTGAAGGGCAGATTCACACAAAAATGCTAGCTTTCAGAGTATCTGCGACAGATATTAAGTAGGAATTGGACTGGGGCCCACTGAGTACTTCTGGAACCTTCTATAGTGTCACCTCTATAAGCATTTTGGTTTTTTATTATCTAATGATAACCTAAAGCAAATAGAAAATAAGCGACTTCAGCCCCCTATAACCACAACTATATTGAGTCTGCTTCAAAGCATATTTAAAAATGCTTTTCCTGAGGATACGCTTTCACCAATGGGTCTCAAATGGAAAAACAACACAGTTACGCTGTCTCCTTCTGTGAAGAGGAAACGCGTGACTCTTTTGTAATGAGAATGATACTCTGATGCACTCAATCGTTTCATTTTCTCCTGGGACATCCCCAGTTCCTGGTCATCTTGGTTTTCTGTGAACACCCAGTCTGAAGTGTGTGTGTGTGTGTGTGTGTGTGTGTGTGTATGCGCATGCTCAGTCATATCTGACTCTTTGTGAGCCCATGGACTGTAGCTGGCCAAACTCCTCTACCATTCAATTCTCCAGGCTAGAAAACTGGAGTAGCTTGCTATTTCCTCCTCCAGGGGATCTTTCCAGACCAGGGATTGAATTGCATCTCCTGCACATTGGCAGGCGGATTCTTTACCAACTGTTCCACTGGGGAAGCTCAATCTGAAGTATTTGGATTATACGCCTTTGAAGGAAAGCCCTTGAGGTCTCCTGCCCTAAGAAGCACAGCATTTCAGAGCATTGTTGAATATACTAGAAGAAGTCCATAGAAAATCTGGCCCTGCTGATCACTGACTGTGTGAAAAGGAAGCAGACAGAGCAGAGGAAAACCAGCAGGTCCTATGTCCTCTCAACCCCTCAGTCAAGAATCATGGGAGAGGCAGAGCCTACTTAGCGTCTACCTGAGTAAGTCCTAGTACTTACTTTCAGAACCACGTGGTCACCGCTGAGGGCCTAATTAGCCCAGCAAATTGTGGATGACAGAGCGGGAGAGCTCCAAGTGACTATTAAAAGTCTTGGCCTACGTACTTTTTGGCTTGTAGAAGTGGTTATTTCTTGTTAATAGAAGCCACATTGCTGATTATAAAGGTTCATCAGAGCTATATCCTGTATGAGTCTCTATAGCCATTAGGGTGTATTAAATCCAGAGTGTGTAGGGCAGGGCCAACATCATGTAATATAATATAATGCAAGACAGTCCCGGCCCCTGTTCCATATGGATGTTCACAGAAGGACACCCTGACCAGGCAGATGGAGGACAACACACTGGAGACCAGCGGACCTAGAGGACAGCACTGGAGCCCAGGCACAGAGAGCTGGACATTCTTGCCATCCTGTGCGGTTGAGTGCACCCAGCCTTCCATGGATCCTGGGGTCAACTTTGGTAGAACAGCAGGAAGGAGAGGGAATTTAAAAGGCTGAGTAATTATCTGAAGGGAGATTGGGTTGGCTGAATGGGAGTGTTTAAACCCGAAGAGGTTAAGAAATATTCATTATCAAGTTAGCACTTCTGACCACCATGACTGCTCCCTGCCCCAAGCCCACCCCAACTGCGATTCAGCAGGGTATAAGAGAAGTTTAGATCAGTTACAAGAAATGCACCTTTAACAGAAGCAGCAGAGAATGACTCCTCCCTCTCTCACTATGGGACTTCGGGCAAGTCATCCATGTGTGTATTCACAAATGTCCTGTTCTGGGTGTGCTGCTGGACACTAAGGATGCAGTGAAGAAACACAGTGTCTTCAGATAGGGCCGCCAGTGACTCTGCTTCCCTCAGTCTCCTCCTTTGCTTCCTAAATCTGGGGCCTGTAGTCAATACCATTTATTATAATATTACATTTTTTACCCTTTCTCTGCCTTAAGAGTAAGAAACAAATCACCAGTCCTGGTTCAATACAGGATTCAGGATGCTTGGGGCTGGTGCACTGTGATGACCCAGAGGGATAGTACGGGGAGGGAGGTGGGAGGGGGGTTCAGGATGGGGAACACGTGTACACCCGTGGCGGATTCATGTTGATGTATGGCAAAACCAATACAATATTGTAAAGTAAAAAAAATAAATAAATAAAATAAAATATTTGAGGCCAATTAAAAAAAAATAACACAACTTCAAAAGAGATAGAGCAAAACTTGCCTCACTGTCATTGTCAAGAATTAAATGAAAGGATGGCCACACACATACATGAGATTATGGATGGCTCCAGTGAGCTTACATTGTCATCCAGAAAGCAAAAATCAGTGAACTGGTTTTGAAAATAACCCCCACACACACACCCCAGATATGTAGCTCACATATCAGCATTTCCACTCCTGCAAGGGCATCCTTCCTGTCCCACATCTGGGATAGGGAGAGTCTCCTTTCTTCTTCCTACCCTGCTGACCATGCTGGCCACATCGTGGGCTTCTATACCTTCCCTTTTATCTTCCCATGAAGCTCGCTCATCTTTCCCTGGACAGTACTTGGTCCTTGGTCCTTGGATACTTTCTTCCAAATGGCTTAAAACCAAAACTATATGCAACTTACATAATTTATTGGAAGATGGAATAGCTAGAAAGATTGAGCAGAGAGGACACTTAAGCATTTTATGAGAAGCCTGTTTCCATTCACCCTCCTCCAATATGAGTATCACATTTCCACACTGAAATTTACCCTTGTGTGTGTGTGGGGAGGGGGGGGTGCTCAGTCGTAGATGACTCTTTGTGACCCCAAGGACTGTAGCCAGAATACTAGACCCAGGGATCAAACAGGGTCTCCTACATTGCAGGCAGATTCTTTCCCATCTGAGTCACCAGGGAAGTCCACAGACAACTCTGCACACATACGAAAGAATGAAGATGTATTTTAAGGACATACAACTTCCAAAGGCAAACAACAAGCCTTAGAAAAAAATAAATTTCTAGTTAGGGTGCAGAGAATGCAAAGGAATTTTACTTCCATGGTAGCAACAATGATCAGTTTTACAAAGCACAAAGTGAGGTTTAAAGAAAGTCTTGATGATTCCAGAGGACAAGCCTTTTTTAGGCAAAAGAGACATATGGCGGCTTCCACCTGGCAGCAATAGTCTGATACTCCCCAGCCAAAGAACTAAAAACAATCCAAATGCCCACCAGAGGAGAATATGTAAATACAGTGTAACATGATTATACAATGGAATATTATTCAGCATCAAAAATGAAGTCCTAATGCATGTGAAAATATGGATGAATCCCAGATCCATTATGCTGACTGAGAGAAGCCAGATACAAGAGTGCATTGTGTATAATCCCATTTTTATGAAATGCAGAAACAGAAAACGCTCCATTATATTGATAGAAATCAGAAGAGAGTTTGCCTGTATTTCATGGGGATGAACTAGAAGGAAACCTGAGGAAATTTCTGGGTTGACAGAGTTTTTAATATTTTGCTTGAGGTATCAGTAACATGTGTTTAATTGGTCAAAATGTATCAGATTGTACTTAAGGTCCATGTACGCCATGCTGTGTTGATTTTGACTCAGTTAAAACAAATACAAAGAAAGATATCAAAATGCATGCTTAGAATTTGTACATTTCATTGTAAGTAAATTATACCCCAATTTTAAAAATATTTGAGAAGGAAATGGCATTCCCCTCCAGTATTCTTGCTTGGGAAATCTTATGGACAGAGGAGCCTGGTGGGCTACAGTGCATGGGGTTGCAAAGAGCTGGATACAACTGAGTGACTCTCTCTCTTTAAAAATGTATTTGAAAATCCATAACCTTTCCCTAAATTTATAATATCCTCTGAATTAATTAAAGGAACATGTTTCTCAACTTAGGTAGTGTTGTGAAAGACCTGTTATAAATTCTTATCAGATGTACCAAAACACACATACATACACACACATGCACTCATATACACAGCCTTTCTGGTATGACACCCATCATGTTATTTCTGACCCCAGGCCCCCTTGAGTGGACCCGTGTGGACTGGTTAACTGTGCCAGTTCCAGAACCACAGATACAGGAAAGACTGAGATGAAGCCTGGTCACGTCCTGCAGGCACCTCCCTGGGTATCCATGATGACAACTGAGATTTAAAGGGCAGAAGATTATCATTGTGCTTAAAATTCAGCTAAGAGCAAATGCTCCACATCCCAGCTTCCTGATTAAACAGACAAAGTCATTGCAATCTCAGATAAACCATTGGTCCAGGAATTCCCACTTTCTCTGAAACATACAATAAAACTGCTGCTGCTGCTGCTAAGTTGCTTCAGTCGTGTCTGAGTCTGTGCAATGCCATAGATGGCAGCACACCAGGCTCCTCCATCCCTGGGATTCTCCAGGCAAGATCACTGGAGTGGGTTGCCATTTCCTTCTCCAATGCATGAAAGTGGAAAGTGAAAGTGAAGTCGCTCAGTCGTGTCTGACTCTCAGTGACCCCATGGACTGCAGCCTACCAGGCTCCTCCGTCCATGGGATTTTCCAGGCAAGAGTACTGGAGTGGGTTGCCATTGCCTTCTCCCAATAAAACTGGATATAGCCATAAAAGCTGGATATTTCCTTATCAGTAGAACTAGATGTTCTGATTCTTCTCTGCTCTAAGTTTTCTGGAATGGCGACCTAGGAACACTGAACTGAAAGGGCTAGAAAAAATAGTTTAGTGGCCTTGAGTGCTTATCCGAACAATCAGGCTAGACTTGCTACGTTTGACATACACATTATTTCCTGTGAAAAGTGGCCCATATATGTAATAAATCTTCTCTTAATCCCGTGACAAGGGGTTGAGTATGAACTTTGGTTTTCAGTCTCTCAAACAAAGAGGAAAGTTCATGGAATTCCACATGGTCTGAAGGGAGAAGAATAGCAGTCAGGGAGGAGGTAAGGAGACATTTACTGGGAATGTTTTTCTCACGTGTCTGAGAGATTTTCCAGAAGTAACCTTTTCTCCAAAGCTCTGAACATCCAAATGCACAAATACAAGCTGGGAATGCCCCAGCCTTCAGGTTCAGCTTGAGGCTGATGCTGATACATGGAGAAGGCACAGCCAAGAGACACACAGGGACAGGCCAGTCAGATTAAGCCTCCCTATAACCTACTCTTCTCTTTCTCCTGTCGTGTGAGCCAGTGAAGTCCCTTCTTATTTATGCAATTTTGAGTTGGGCTTTTGCTTACCAGGGGCCAAAGAACCCTACCTGAAATCCTGCTGAATATATTTGTGGAAATCATGTATGGCATTTTCCTGAAAATTCATTTACCTTTTGGGAAAGGTTGATCATAACTGTCACATAACGCTATAAAGATATCCTCTTATATATTGTTTGCAGAACATTTATTTTAAAAAAATAGACATGTGCACATGTCAACCCCAAAATCCAATCTATCCCTCCCTCCCCACCCCTCACCCCATAACCACGGTATCTTTAAACCAACATATTTAAACAATAACCTTATATACAGAGGAAGCACAAGAAAGAATGTGAGGATTACTTTCGAATCATGTTGTATAAGAACTCTGCTAATGAGTTTGCCAGAATTACCTAAAACTATATTAATGATGTCTAATCTTTAATTCGCTCAGAGGTAAAGAATCCACCTGTAATACATGAGACACAGGAGATGTGGGTTCGATCCCTGGATCGGGAAGATCCCATGGAGAAGACGAGGGCAACCCACTCCAATATTCTTGCCTGGAGAATCCCTATGGACAGAGGAGCCTGGCGGGCTACAGTCTATAGGGTTGCAAAGAGTTGGACACTACTGAAGTGACTTAGCACACAGCACAGTCTTTAATTATGATTCTTGGAAAATCCTTGCAGGTTATGGCAACTGGTCATTCACTGACTAGAATCATATGGTCTCTCTTTGAGTAAGAGTCATTCTTACAAATCCTGCAAGCATGAAGATGGCAGCAGGGATCAGGAAAACCCATCACCTTGGTGCATATGGAAGCCATCCCAGGCGCCCCAACTGCAGCGTCTGTTTTTCACAGCATGAGTTCACTTCCCTTAATCATACTTTATGCTCTCCAAAAATAATGTGGAGGAAGCGTGCATTATGTACGTAAAGATATACCATCTGTTTTCCTTCTTTGCCTAGAGAGGAATTCCGTATTAAAATGAAAGCCTCCGGTCATCATAGGAAGCAAAAAGCAAAGATAAATGTCTTTCCTCTTTTTTCCTCCCAAAGCACATGTACAAAACATTTCCCATGGCCAGCCAGTGGAACAGGTGGATACACTTAACTTTCATACACAGGCAATTAACTGAATGCAAACCCGCAGTCTGAGATTCCTTAACATAAGGTCACAGGTCTGAGGCAACTGTAGGAACAAAAGCAGGGATGTTGAAATCTCAGCCAACAGACTGTAGTATCCTTCAGGGCTAAAATCTTTGTGTCTCCCAAGCTCAGCCAGGCATGGAGCAGGTACAGTAAATATTTGCCCAATCATACAAATAACTGTATCATTAATGCAATGATCTCAATCACTGCCCATTAAAATCACACAGGTCTCTGCTAAAACATAAAGGTGGCTAAGATTCTCCCCAGGTTATTAAAATCAGAATGCCAAACTCACCAGGTAAGCCTGACAAGACAGTCATCTGTATAGTCCACGGGGTCATACAGAGTGGGACGTGACTGAGGACAAGCACGTATTTAGCTTGTACTGAAGCAAAACATTTAAAAACAATAATTTTTGTAGTCTATCCTCTTCCTCTTCTAGTCTGTTGCATCCATATCAAAAGTCTTGGTTTAGTAATAGGATGAAATCTCCTTTTGAAAAATTAATTGTATATTGGTGATAGAAGTATGAGAAATAATTCTGAAGTTGAGGAATTAAAAAAAAACAAAACTTCCCTAAATTAACTTTAGCACAACTCAGGAATGCTATGAAAAACCAACAAATACTCAAACCCCTGAGATTAAACCTCAAATAGAGGGTATGTTGGAGAAGGAAATGGCAACCCATTCCAGTACTCTTGCCTGGAAAATCTCATGCTCGGAGGAGCCCGGTTGGCTGCAGTCCATGAGGTCGCTAAGAGTCGGACACGACTGAGTGACTTCCCTTTCACTTTTCACTTTCATGCATTGGAGAAGGAAATGGCAACCCACTCCAGCATTCTTGCCTGGAGAATCCCAGGGACGGGGGAGCCTGGTGGGCTTCCATCTATGGGGTCGCACAGAGTCGGACACGACTGAAGCGACTTAGCAGCAGCAGCAGCAGCAGCAGCAGCAGAGGGTATGTAATGAAAATGATTGGTTTTTAAAGGAATTCCAGACCAGGAATACTAATTCTCAGAGATTTTGTAGGCCTTCAAATTGTTGAGTTTCACCAATCCTGAAAATGATTCATTTTACTAAAACCTCTGAGAACAAATTCTGATTTATTACATTAAACATGTCTCTCAACTAGAATATCTTATCTTTCTCTCTGAAAATAAAACTTGACTCCTGGTAGTCGGTGCTTTGCTCTAAGACACGCGTACTGAATTAGAACCTGCATTTTAACAAGATCTGGGGCTATGCATGTGCCCACGAAGGCCTGGGAAGCACTGGTCCAGGCTAAGTGGATCCAGACTGCAGGTCATCTCAGGACCTCGGCAGCAGCAATTCTGTGCACAGGAGGAACTGTGACCGTATGAATTGCTTGTTGTTGTTGTTATTCACTCACTGACTCTTTGCGACCCCATGGACTGCAGCACTCTAGGCTTCCCTGCCTTCACTGTCTCCCAGAGTTTGTTCAAACCCATATCCATTGAGTCAGTGATGCCATCCAACCATCTCATCCTCTGTCACTCCCTTCTCCTGCTCTCAGTCTTTCCCAGCATCAGGGTCTTTTCCAATGAGTTGGCTCCTCACATTAGGTGGCCAAAGTATTGGAGCTTCAGCTTCAGCATCAGCCCTTCCAATGAATATTCAGGGTTGATTTCATTTAGGATTGACTGGTTTGATTGCCTTGCAGTCCAAGGGACTCTCAAGAGTCTTCTCCTGCTCCATAATTCAGAAGCATTAATTCTTTGACTTGGAACACAGCAAAAGCTGCTTTCTTAAAATGAGGCCCTCAAAATAAGAACATACTAGCCTTTACTTCACCTGTGTTAAGGTCAGTATTCATGTGGAGGCTCACAGTCTCAGAGATATTTCACGTCTTTAGAGAAATAGACATCTTTTTCCCTATCACACCCTTGGCTTGGCAGTGACTACCCCATGTTACATTGTGTGAAGCTCTAGTGTGGACGGCCAGGATGAGAGCACAGGCCCATGCACCCATCTGGACAGTAGGTGAGAGCCCTTCCTGCTCTGAAATGAATAAAGAGGGAACCCACTGTATCAGCTCTTGGGGGGAACACCAATGATAGTGGAAAACAATATGCTTAGGCTTGAAACATTTTCTCTTTCCAAAATATAGGCTCAACTCCTTTAAAGAAACTTCTCTAGCATAAACAGTCCTATTAGGACACATGAATTGTCAAGGTTAACAGGCTAACCAACAGATCTATTTTTCCCTTTTCACCATTCAAGGGACTTCCCTGGAGGCTCAGAGGGTAAAGAATCTGCCTGCAATGTAGGAGACCCAGGCTCAATCCCTGCATCTGGAAGATCCCCTGGAGAAGAAAATGGCCCACTCCAGTATTCTTGCCTGGAGAATCCCATGGACAGAGGAGCCTGGCAGGCTAAGGTCTATGGAGTTGGGAAGAGTTGGACATGACTTAGAGACTAAAAACAACCACAGCAACAAAGCAGAGACCAACAGGAAGTATTATGTAACACAATGCACTGAGAAATATAGTAAGAAATCACTCTGGTAAGACAGGATGCAGGGAATTTGTGAAGAAAATGTCCCTTACAGTGAAACAATCTCACATCAAACTATATATTATGATGAATAGTTTTATATTCTGACAATACATTCCAAAGTCACCTTCTTCATTTATGCTCTAAAAATTCATACTTGGGGATTTCTATTTGCCTAAGAAAATAGAGAACCATTATTTAGGGTTGAGCAGGTCCATTCTGTAGCAAGGGACAGCTTTTGGGATCATCTTCCCACAAGATTAGCAGCTGAAAAAGACCATCAGTGGTTTTTATCTCACCTCAAGCCTGTTCTTTCTCACAAAAGTTGCTGCTTTTGGGGATACTTGATAAAACAATATGAAATACAACTAGTACCACACTAGCACAGGCCAGGACCTAGCACATCCAAAGTGTTTAGCAATTTATCTTCTAAAATCAAATCCAGTTGAGTCCAGATCTACCAGTCCTGGGCTGTCCTTTTAACTCATTGACTGAGTGCCTTCGGGCAAGTCTTGTAATAAATCTCTAAGTCTCACTTTCTCATTGTAAAAAAGCGATTATAATCACTTGTTCATAAGGATGATGAAAGAATATTAGGTAGAATATGCAAAAGAGCCAATCCCAGTCTCTGGCCTTGGAGGGTGTGTGTGTGCTTAACTGCTCAGACGTGTCTGACTCTTTGTGACCACACATGGACTGCATTCCCCCAGGCCCTCTGTCCATGGGATTTCCAAGGCAAGAATATTGGGGTGGGTTACCATTTCCTTCTCCTTGGGATCTTCCCAACCCAAGGATCGACTCTTACCTCCTATGTCTCCTGCATTGCAAGCTAATTCTTTACCCCTGATCACCTGGGAAGCCCCAGTATTTATTTTTATGTATTTATTTGGCTGTGCTGGGTGTTAGCTGTGACCTGTGGGATCTAGTTCCCCAGCCAGGCATAGAACCCAGGCCCCCTCCACTGGGAGTGCTGGGTCTTAGCCATTGGACCACCAGGAACCAACGCAGACAATAAAACGGATGCTTTATTCATGATTCTTGCTTCCAAAGTCAAGAAAGTTGTGAGTTGGAGCACCTATCTGATCCACTATACTACATCACAACCAGATGACATTTAAGGATTCTGCCAAAATAAAACCTTCCTTGAAATCACTTTCTCTGTTTTTGGTTTGAACATTGGTGATGAGTTCCTTTTGTAAATCCATTATACTCGACCTCACTCAGACAAAGAACATGTGATGAAACAAGGAATCTATGCAGACACGTCCCCATTCTGTCAGGAAGATCTGACTTTGGGCCTCTATTTATTCATCTATAAAGTCGGAAGTTCAATCAAGTAGGTGACCAATCACCCTTACAAGTCTAATTCTTTGAACCACATTCTATGGTAGTGAAATACATATAATGACTCTGGTGTCAAAAATATGTTTTCATTTTGCTTTATGGTTTTCATCTTACTTATGGCTCATAAAACCCTGTATGACAGTATTTGCAATCTCTGCTTGTTTTAGGTAGTGAAACTAAGACTTAGAGGGGTTTAGTAGCTTGCCTAAGGTCACACAGGAAATGGGGAACAAAATAAGAATGTGGATGCAGATAATCTGACCAAAATTCTCTTCTCTACTGGGTGTCCCTGGAACTCAACATTCTGGGACCATTTGTTCAAGAATATTTAATAATTTTAAGAAGCTTCTGTGGAGTAAGAGTTTTCAAGTCTGGTTTTTTGTTTTTCTTTTCATAATTTTTACATATCCCTTCCTGTCAAGGTGACACTACCATTTTCTCTGCTATCAATATGCTTACCTCTGACAGGCACCTCTCTCTAATCTTCTTTTTATACTGCTGTGGGTTTAAAAACAGAAGTTGTCAGAAACGTTTGAAGAATAATGGATCTGGGAGGCGGTTCCCTGGGCTTCTCCTGGAGTAAAGTGCACAGACTCGGACTCCCCCATACCTTCCTTGAGGAGGCTCAGACATTCATTTTCATTCCTTGATGCTCAGAATAAATTAGATTCGTGGATGGGGAATTCCTAGTGGATGAGATTTTTTTGGATAATGATTGGGCCTGTGGTTGTTTGCTTTATTTTGTTACTGCTTTTCCTTCTTTGGACACACTAGACTGTAAGCTCATCACAACTTGTCTGTCAGTCACATCTTTCCCCCTCCTGCCAGGCACGGAGACAGCATATGCTTATTTATTCACTGATTCACTCAACGTACATATTTTAAGAGTCTGCTACATGCCAGACACTATGAAAGATATTGAAGATGAGTGGACTAAAAGGAGACTCAGATACTGACTTCAAACTAGTTGCAATTGGCTCAGATGGTAAAGAATCTGCCTGTAATGCAGAATAACCAGGTTTGAGCCCTAGTTTGGGAAGATCCCCCAGAGAATGGAAGGACGACCCACTCCAGTATTCTTGCCTAGAGAATTCTGTGGACAGAGGAGCCTGGTGGGCTACAGCCCATGAGATCAAAAGGAGGCGGACACGACTGAGTGACTAACACGTTCACTTTTTGGAAAGAAAAATAGGCACCAAAAAAGAAATGGACTCTCTGCATACAGATGCTGAAGCTGAAGCTCCAATAGTGTGGCCACCTGATGGAAAGAGCTGACTCATTGGAAAAGACCAGATGCTGGGAAAGAGTGAAGGCGAAAGGGGAAGGGAGTGGCAGAGGTTGAGATGATTAGATAGCACTGTCGACTCAATGGACAGGAGTTTGAGCAAACTCCAGGAGTTAATGAAGGACAGAGGAGACTGGCATGCTGCAGTCCATGGGGTCACAAAGAGTCGGACATGACTTAGCTACTGAACGACAACAAAATAGTTAAAATATGTCTTGAAAACACTGGGGCGGCTGTTAATGTCTCATCAAGAGAGTCTTGCATCTTGCACTGAAATAAGTGTTTTTCAGGAACACAGAGCAAAGGAAAATGTTTCAGGCAGAACAGGCATCATGCGCACAAATGGGAGACCTCCGGGAATGAGGCTGTATGATCTGGAACCACAATTAATTTGATTTCACTAGAGTGTAAACCAGCAGTGTTCTGGCAAGCAATCTCTCTGAAATCAAAAGCCTCGATTTGCAGTGTTTGCTGCTATCCAAGAGGCAAATCCTCTCACCATGACCAATTTCAAGCTCTCTACACTTTAACAACCAACCGCCTTGAAAATTTCCTGCGTATTTAACAACTGCCTCTTGAGTTGAGCTCCAGTGGTGTGCTCACCATTGAAAAAAAAAAAATCATTGTCTCCAAACAGAATAAAACAAAGTGGTCTCATACTTGCTATCCTATATTCTGTAGGAAGTCCAATGATGTACTCTGGTTATAACTCCCTCAGGACCTTAGTCTTTGACACTATGCCTGCCTACAAAGATACACGAGGAATTCCACCCTCTTCTTTTACCTCCAAAAGCAACAGACTCACAGCATTTATAAACATAGGGATTTATATTGAAGATTTGAAGTTCACCTTGCAGGAAAGCAAATAACCTGGAACTAGATACAGTAAGTTACCTACATGTGAACGAGTTCCATTCTGAGAGCATGTTCGTAAGACTAAAAAAGTTAGTCTAGGTACCCAACTAACACAGTTAACTATATAATAATGTGCTGTAGTAGGTTTATAATACTTTTCACACAAATAATACATTTAAAAAAAACGCAAAAGACAGAGAAAGCATCTTTGATCTTACAGTACAGTACCTTGAGAAATACAGCAGTGCAGTACAACAGCTGGCATACAGTGGCTGGCATCGAGGGAACAGACCAGAAGAGTTACTGATGGAGGAGGGAGAGGAGGTGGGAGATGATAGGGCTGAAGGGTCATCAGCAACAGGAGATGGAGGGCAAGCTGCAAGGTCACTTATGACTCATGTGGATGGCACAGGTTCTGGTTTCTTGTTGCAGCAAGGTGCACATTCCTATCTTTGAAAGTTTGCAACTTGAAGGTTCATGAGAGGGGAACTTACTGGGTAATTGACCTTGTTCTTTACAAGCCCATTGGCCTCCCTGATGAGTGTGCTGGGCACATTTCTCTATGCCCCCCTCCACCGCCCCATACCTTGCCCATGTCTCAGCTCTAAGAGTAAATGTTACTGAACAAGAGGTATTTCTGTTGCTCCTCACCAGCTAGCACTACAGATGCAAGAATTTTGAAAGCATTCTTCCCTTTCTCATGTCTTCCCCAGTCTCTGTACCTGGAAAGGTGATTTTTTAAAAAAAATGGAGTTCCTGGCTGATAAAAATTATATGATACCTCACTCATTAAGTCCATGCAGCAAATTCTTTTATCCACTGTTACATCACTTGACTCTGCTAAAAGTACAAGGTAGTGAGTACTGAACAAGAAAGTGAATGGGTATGTAAAAATATTGTAGACTTGAGTAACTATTTGTTAGATGTATTACCCACTGTTGGACTCCTAGAGAGGGTCTTATAAAATAAAAAGGCGACCATGAACTTGCAGCTTCCCAGGCAGTGCTAGCGGTAAAGAACACTTCTGCCAATACAGGGAATATAAGAGATGCAGGTTCCATCCCTGGGTGGGGAAGATCTGCTGTGGAAGGGTGCGGCAACCCACTCCAGTATTCTTGCCTGGAGAATCCCATGGACAGAGGAGCCTGGGGGGCTACAGTCCACGGGGTCACAAAGAGTCGAACAGGACTGAAGCGACTTAGCACACAGGGACAGCTTCGAACTTAGCTAGTGCCTGTCTCGTTAACCACCAAAAAAGGGGTTTTATTCCATTTTGTTCTGGATATATCCTGTAAGACATGAGAGAAAACACCAAAGGGGCATTTCCACTTTACTTATTATAAGAAGAGATGGGACTCAACTGGCAGAAAAACGGGTTCTTTGGCAGAAAGAACTTTGTTTAAAAAACTCAAAGCAGTGCTCAATGAGACGCTTGCATGGCCAATCAACCGCTGCTTTGGGGCTAAGAAAATTAATTGGTTTCCCCATGAACTTTCCACACTTAGCAGACACAAACAGCAAGATGAATTCCAAATAAAAATAAAGCGTGCTTGGGGAGGTCCCTGGGCTGTGTCGCTCGGGGCTATCTGGGGAAAAGGGGGAAGCTTAGCGGCCAGGCCGATGTACTCTGGCTCCTTCCCACTAGGGCTGTGTCTGGCGCTTGCACACACACGGGTGGCCTCGTGCACACACGTTTCTTCCACAGGCGCACACGCTTCTTACCGAGTGCATTGCGAAAAAGGGTGCTGTGCTTGGCGGCCGGAGCCCTGACGCGGGGCCAGGACACAGCGCAGTTCAGATGGCGTTTCCTCCTGCTGGAGGAGCAATCCTTTCTAAATTAAATGCCAGGTGTGAAACAGGCTTTCTTCTTTATGCTTCTCGACTGTGAATAAACAGAAATTCCTGTGCAAGTGCAAGATAATCCGCCCATAATTCATCCTGGGGTTTCGTTTTCCAGATGTTCAGCCACTAGCGGATTCCCATGTCTGCGGGGCTTTGTTTCTTGGAGACAGAACCATAGTCCACGCGGCCGGATCTGACTCCGGATCTGACTCCGGGCACCCCAGCCTCGCTCGCAGCCTTTGCCTGGCCTCCTCGCCTTCTCCCCGGCTCCCCGAGTTGTGCTGCTGTCTGAGCGCCTCTGCTCTTTGGCTGCATGGACTTTATAGACCACTTTTTTTTTTTTTGCTTTAAATAGCAAACTGAATTAAAAGGAACTGATTTTTCTTTAACGTGGAGGATTTGTCGTTTCCTCTTTCTCACTCACCTGTGGAAGATCTCTTCCAATATTAAGAAGGGACTTCTGAAGTTTTTAAGCTTATTCATTATTTTTATCGTAATAGAAAAAAAAGCTACGTCAATGGCTTTCTCCGACTTTCGTATTCTGAGCATCCTGAGTGTCAAGAACTGACTCATTGGAAAAGATCCTGATGCTGGGAAAGATTGAAGGCGGGAGGAGAAGGGGACAACAGAGGATGAGATGGCTGGATGGCATCACCGACTTGATGGACATGAGTTTGAGCAAACTGCAGGAGCTGGTATGGACACGGAGGCCTGGTGTGCTGCAATCCATGGGGTCACAAAGAGTCGGGACACAACTGAGCAACTGAACGGAACTGAACTGAGTGTCAGGCACACCTCGGCCCCTCACATGGTCATTTACTGAGTCTTTTGGGACGACCAGCATCAAATGCTTACTGCATGCTGTTCAGCATCCTGTCCACCCTTCTAGAGAACGAACTTGGGACAGGATCAGAGAATTTGCTGAAGGCCACGTGGATTTTATTCTGCTGCCTCGGTGCTGCCTAGCTGTGTGACCTCAGGAAATGATGCTAACCTATCTGTGTTTCTTTGTTCTAACCTGTAACTTTAGAGTTTCAAGGGTTGTCATGAGGATCAAAAGAATACCTATAAAGTGCCTAAAGCAATGCCTGGCAGCAGTAAATATTTCATAAATGTTTTCTGTTGCTATTTTATCCTGTTTAGTCAGCAGTGAAACTTGTCATCTGTATCCTCATTTTTTCAGCTATAAAAACACTTGAATCCCATATCTTAGATCACGAGGAGCCTGCGAAATGCATAAGTGTTAGGTCTGAATTCAAGTCCTGTGGACTTCAGGCTAGTTTATACCATCCTTCTCTCTGACTTTACCTTCTGTAAATGAGACTTGGAAATTCTGTATTATTTCCAGGTTGACAAGGAAAGTAGCAGCAGAACAGGCTGTGTTCAGAATATAATTTTCACAATTCTAACATCTGTTTCATTGGGATGGGCGTCTAGTTATTCTTCTAGCATCTGGGCAATTTAAATAATAATATTTTGTTTGTATCAAACATCTTCGTGCCTTTCCAAAGCAAGGTCGATCCCAGTGAAATTAAACTGTTTGCCTCGCCACATTTTTCATTATTCCACCTGGATATCTCAAGTGTCTTTTCCAAGGGACTCTCGCATAGTAGAGTCATGCAGTTCATCCTTCTGGCAACAATTATAGATATCAGTTTTGGCATTACTCTCTCAATGACCATTTCTAATCTTTAACTTCTCTCCTGCTGGTGACCTTCGCATTCCTGATTCTGTGCCATTTGTTTCAGATTTACTCTGACTTTCTAGCAACCAGTGCATGAAATGATTCTCTGTACAGAAAGTCTGCTGGAAACCCATGGGGCCATCTACCATCACCCCCCCCCACCCCCGACTTGAACTGGTTTCACTTTTAACTGGTTTTTGTATGGATCAACATTGCCCAGACTATCTGCTGCTGCTGCTAAGCTGCTTCAGTCGTGTCCAACTCTGTGCGACCCCATAGATAGCAGCCCACCAGGCTCCGCTGTCCCCGGGATTCTCCAGGCAAGAACACTGGAGTGGGTTGCCATTTCCTTCTCCAATGCATGAAAGTGAAAAGTGAAAGTGAAGTCACTCAGTCGTCTCCAACTCTTAGCAACCCCATGGACTGAAGCCTACCAGGCTCCTCTGTCCATGGGATTTTCCAGGCAAGACTATTGGAGTGGGGTGCCATTGCCTTCTCCGTCCAGACTATCTAATGTTATACAAATAGAATGTATCAAAAATTCTTAGCTTTATACAAAAAAAATTGTTCACAGGAGTCTGTGAATGAAAATTCACAACAATTTTATGATCTTTAGTTTATTTCCATTCTATTAACTAGAAAACTGGGGTCCAGAGACACTTGGCACACTGCCAGTCACCCACAGCTCTTCCAATTTGGCCTCCAATTTCAAGTTCTCCCTTCGTGAGCATAGTATTCACTGAGGTGCTGGGTTTAACATGGGTTTCATCATTTAAAAATGTGACCAAATGTTTGATTTCATGAATAAGGAAAGGGAGAATTCCAAAGCCTGTAGAAAAGGGAAGAAAGGAGTGGCTGCTTTCTTTTATAGATAAATGATGAGGAAGACTGTCCTTGACTCAGAAAATAAAGAGGGGTGGAGCCCGAGTCTTGCACAGCTTGCAATACAGGGTTCTGCTTTCAATGACACACTACCCCAAAAAATCAAAGAAGGAGAATCTGTTGCATCGCACAGGGAAGTCCTTTGACCTCTGGGAATGTAGGAAGGCAGAAGGAGCCTAGAATTTGGAGCCAGATGAACCTCCTCCATTATGTTCTTGCTGCAAGTCAGTGAACTCTGAGTTTCCCACTTACTTCATGTATAAAAGGTGAGTGTATGCTTTCTAAGTCGCTTCAGTTCAGTTCAGTTCAGTCGCTCAGTCGTGTCCGACTCTTTGCAACCCCATGAATCACAGCACCATGAATCCAGGCCTCCCTGTCCATCACCAACTCCCGGAGTTCACTCAGACTCACGTCCATCGAGTAAGTGATGCCATCCAGCCATCTCATCCTCTGTTGTCCCCTTCTCCTCCTGCCCCCAATCCCTCCCAGCATCAGAGTCTTTTCCAATGAGTCAAACTCTTCGCATGAGGTGGCCAAAGTACTGGACTTTCAGCTTTAGCATCATTCCTTCCAAAGAAATCCCAGGGCTGATCTCCTTCAGAATGGACTGGTTGGATCTCCTTGCAGTCCAAGGGACTCTCAAGAGTCTTCTCCAACACCACAGTTCAAAAGCATCAATTCTTTGGCGCTCAGCCTTCTTCACAGTCCAACTCTCACATCCATACATGACCACTGGAAAAACCATAGCCTTGACTAGACGGACCTTTGTTGGCAAAGTAATGTCTCTGCTTTTGAATATGCTATCTAGGTTGGTCATAACTTTCCTTCCAAGGAGTAAGCATCTTTTAATTTCATGGCTGCAATCACCATCTGCAGTTGATTTTGGAGCACCAAAAAATAAAGTCTGACACTGTTTCCACTGTTTCCCCATCTATTTCCCATGAAGTGATGGGGGTGTCCAACTCTTTGCGACCCTATGAACTATAGCCTGCCAAGCTCCTCTGTCCATGGGGATTCTCCAGGCAAGAATACTGGAATGGGTCGCCATGCCCTCCTCCAGGGGACCTTTGCAACCCAGGAATCAAACCCAAGTCTCTTACATCTCCTGCACTGGCAGGCAGGTTCTTTACCACTAGGATCACCTGAGAAGCCCCAAAGATTATATATATATAT